>NC_135179.1:4152546-4452546 GCF_041146795.1 Maylandia zebra
TCCAGTTATACAAATATATTTTATTTCACTATTAAAGAAACCAATTATGTGAATAAAAGCTCACCACAAGAACATCTCCCAACCCAGTCTTACAAAGTTGCAGTCACAATAAAAACTGGGTATGGAACATGAACTGTTGGTGAGCTAAAAAAACAATCCTGGTGCTGATGCTTGTCACTGAACGTTTTGGACAGAGCTCTTGATTGAAATGCCTACCGTTGTGTGTAGGCATTTCGGTCCAGATGTTATGGAGTTCAGTTCAGCTAAGATGTATTTCTAAAGCACCGGATGGCAAAAATAGCCGCTTCTTGGCTGTTTATATTGTAAGGTAAAGACCATACAATATAAGAGAGAAAACCCCCCAACAATCAGATGATCCCCTGTGAGCAAACCCTTGATGACAGTGTCTGTGAAGGTTATCAGTCATCAAGGCCATTGGTGACGGTGGGAAAGAAAAACTCCCTTTTAACAGGAAGAAACTTTCGGCAGAACCAGGCTCAGTGAGGGGCGGCCATCTGCCTCGACCGGTTGGGGGGGGGGCACAGCTGTTATAACCCCTGACGCAGCATAGCTTCTAATTCTGAAAGATACGTAGATACCTTAAACCTGCACTCTATGCAGGACACCAAGCGATGACACGACTTGCAGTACTATAGGAGTCTATGCAGAAACAGTTTTCTCTCTTGAATCTCTGTAATTCTTTTGCTACTGAGTGTCTGGGTGCAGTCACTCATTTTAGGCCAATTAAATCAAATGAACTTCCATTGTCTGAGTTATAGCCCTATTGAACCTGCGTTAACCAGGTTTAATAGGGAGGGCCAAAGTCCTAGTTGTGCTAAATTTCCTCGAATTCTCCTCGGAGATTTTCGAGTAGCTTCCTTTGTTCTTGAAAGTTCTTTTCCATTTGTCTCATCGCTTCCCGTCCATTCCACATCTTTTTGGTAAGGTCGCTAACCGTATTTTCTAAGGCCTTATTTTGTTGTTTGAGTATGTCAACTTGGACATCGTAGTTGTTTATCAGATTGTTATGTGCTTCCTGTGAAACTTTGCAAACCCAAGCTCAGACTCCCAACGCCATGTCTTGTTTTCAAGGCTTCCTGTACATTACACAGATTTTTCTTGACAAGCTCTCTTTTCAGTGCCTCACATTCATGGCACAACAACTCCTTTTCTCTGTTGGTCTTGTTAAAATCATGTTGGTTGTCCTTTTCCATGTCTCCCACTTTTATAACCGAGCCTGTCTTGCTGCTTTGCATCTCTCCGATTTCTGCCTCCATTTCCTGCATCACCTCTTTCTGTTGCAGGTCTCTTTTCCTCTTGTTTTTAGAGAACCCACGTCGTTTGAAGAGAACTTCAGCGTTTCTTTGGAGAATTTTGTTCTCAATTAGGAGCTCTCTTTTCACTGCCTCAAATTGATGGTACAAAAACTCCTTTTCTCTGTTGGTCACGTTAAAATCATGTTGGGAGTCTTTCTCAGTGGCTTTGGAGATCCGTGATTCTCCTTTCACACCCTCATCGTGTGGTTTCAGTTCTTTTTGAGAATCACCACTCCTTTTGGAAAGCTCCTGGAGGTCCTGTTCAAGAAGTTCGTTATGCCTCAATATGTCAATTTCATGTGCAAAGAATTGGAGTTCCAGGGTCTGTCTGAGCTGTTCACTGTCCGTTGTTTTGTTTTCCTCATTCATGATCCTTTTTCTTTCTTCACTCTCTTGTAACTCTTTAAAGGCTGTGTTTGCCTGATGGAGCTCAGTTTTAACAGCCTGTATTTCCTGTTGCATGTCATCTTTTTCCTTTTCAAAGTCCCTTTTCAGCTCACACATGCGTTTTACCGTCACATCATTTTCCTCTCTTAAAGACGGGTTGTCCTTTTCCATGTCTCCCACTTTTATAACCAAGCCTGTCTTGCTGCTTTGCAACTCTCTGATTTCTGCCTCCATTTCCTGCATCACCTCTTTCTGTTGCTGGATCTCTTTGGTTTTGGAGCTGTTTAAATCCTTTAGAATTTGGTTACAATATTCCAGCTCTTGAATTTTGAAGTGAATTGTTTCATTCTCTAGTTGCAGGTCTCTTTTCCTCTTGTTTTTAGAGAACCCACTTCGTTTGAAGAGAACTTCAATGTTTTTTTGGAGAATCTTGTTCTCATTTATGAGCTCTCTTTTTTGCTCCTTAAGGTCGGCGTTCTCGACTTTAAGGTCACGTATGGTAGAGTTTTGTTGTTTGAGAGTTTTATTCTCATTTTTCAGCTCTTTGATTTGCTGTTGAAGTTTTTCGTTCTCGGCTCTCATGTTGCATACAACAGGATTTGACAGACTCATATTTCAAATTGAAGTTGATGCTAAATCTCTGTACTAACTAAAAGATTTTTTAAAAAGACGGTCAACTGTGTCAGAAACGGAAGTTTCGAGTAGTTTAAGTGTTTTCCTGCCTAGTGAATTCTTCCACTCTCTTTGAAAGACTGACAAGAGTGAGAACCTCTCCCCTATTTATAGGTTTTCGGGTGCTGATGTCATAAAGAAGATCAGAGATCAAAGGGATTCTGGTGAAACGTCACTGTGTCTGGTCTGGGCAGTTCTGAATTGAATAATAACAAAATGACGGGGGGCGTGTCTGGTAGCCATGTGAAGACGTGTTGTACAGGGCTCCTCAATGGACTAACTTTTTTCATAATTCCATTGCTCCAAAACTAACGAACTTTTAACAACAGTACGATAACACGCCCGTGTGCTGCTCTGAGGCACTTTTTACATCTTCAAGGCTACGGTGTACGAAATATGAGCAAAACTAGATCGGGGAAAGAGCAGGCCGCAAAAGCCTCGGACCATGCTGAGGACAGACCGGAGGCACCACCCCATGACATGAGTGAGATTATGAGAGCTATTGCTAGCTCTGAAAAGAGGATATTGGACCGTATCGATTCAAGCACGAAAGATTTAAATGATAAAATAGACACAATCAAAGAAGATCTGGAGAAGCAAGAGACCCGTTTGGAAAGTGTTGAGTTTGCTTTGAATGTTGTATATTGTATAGCTTTTTTTTTGTTATACGTAAAATTGTATTGTATTTATTAAAATTTTTACTTTTTAATTATTTTATTTGCATTTTTTAATCACTAGGGTTTGAGAGTAACGAAATTTCTATTCTCTGTATGTCCTGTACATGTGGCAGAATTGACAAATAAAGTTGACTTGACTTGAATACTTCTTCAGACCGGACAGTGGAGTTGGAAAACGAGGTTAGCAAGCTGAAATCGGACGTTGCTAAGTTGACCAGCAAGTTGGACGACATCGAGGGGCGACAACGCCGGTGCAATGCACGCATTGTAGGGGTGAAGGAGGGCTTTGAAAACACCGGGAAACCTACGGCAGCTATTGCTACAATGCTGAAAGACATACTGGGCCTCGACTTTACTCCGATGCTGGACCGCGCTCATCGAAGCTTGGGTCAACAGGGAAACTCCCCCAGGGCAATCGTGGTGAAGTTTCACTATTACCAAGACAAGGAAGAGGTGTTCCGAAGGGCCGCCAAGTCGCAGCCGTTGCTGCTGCAGGACATGAAGATAAGCATTTTTCCTGATTTTACAGCAATGGTGGCAAAGAAACGAGCTGCTTTTATGGAGGCTAAACGTTTGCTCCGAGGCTGGCGTTAAGTTTGGACTTTTGTTTCCAGCTGTTCTCCGCATCACTTCACCGACGGGACAGGACAATCGTTTCACCGACCCAGCGGCTGCAATAGACTTTATCAAAAAAGACTTACGACGGCCGTGAGAGGTACAGCCGTGTGAGAAAAGATAAGTTGGACTCCACATGTGTGATTGCTTGAACTCAAGGGACATAGTTATACGTCGGTGCTGGGGAGATGTCAAGTAAATAATTGGGCCATAGTCATAAAAGGCCGGAAGGTAGAATGATTTTTGATTTAATTGATTATGAATACTCTGCCTTCCTTCTTCGTTCCGATTTTTGATATGTTCGAGATATTGCTGTTATTCTGGGGCATTTGATTAGAATAAACACGGGGAAAGTGGAAAATATAAGTTTTGGAGTTTTGTTTAGTTATTAAATGTTATATATTTGCCCAGTTGAGGGGCTGTTTGAGGGTTAACAGTAAGTTTAGTCACTGTGCTATCCTAGCCTGGAGGGTTGCGATCTCAGGGATAATAGTAGATCAGCATGGGGTTTTGAGGCTCGTTTTATTTATTTATTTTTTTCCCTTTTTTTTTTTTTCCTTCTCCCCCTCTTTCTTTTGGGGGGGGGGGGGGGGGTTCCAGAGGTTGGGACATATTTTTTCTGCACCTGCATTTTGGTACCTGAATGGCAAGCTCGCAAAGTCATCTGCCTCTTCGTTTTATAACATGGAATGTTAAAGGTATAAATAATCCGGTTAAACGCACAAGGGTTTTTACTCATTTAAAATCATTGAGATCCGATGTTGTATATCTGCAGGAAACACACCTCCGATCAAGTGAACAAATTAAACTAAAAAAAACATGGGTAAGCCAAATATTTAGCTCAAAATTTGAGGATAGATCACGGGGTGTGGCTATTCTAATTAGGAAGGGGATTCCATTTATTCCACTATCAACTGTGGCGGATACCAGAGGGAGATATATTATTATACAGGGCAGGTTGTATGGGAAACAAGTCATTCTTGCTAATGTATATGGACCAAACTGGGACGACCCAAATTTTTATTGTACCTTTTTAAAACACCTGCCAGATTTAACAGAGTCCCATTTGATACTGGGTGGTGACTTTAACTGCGTACTTAATCCTCAACTTGACAGATCAAACCCAAAACCTGATAGCAAAATTTCAAAAGCGGGTAATGTTCTTAAATCCTTTATGCAATCTTATGCTTTTTTTGACCCCTGGAGGGACAAAAATCCTACATCTAAACAATTCTCATTTTTCTCACCAGTGCACCGGTCATACTCACGGATCGATTTTTTTTTTGTTGTAGATAGTAGAATTCTTCCCAAGGTTTTAGATTGCCAATACAACTCTATTGTTATCTCAGACCACAGTCCAGTACAATTAGATGTAAATTTTTATGAACGCTTAAGTCAAAAACCGGCCTGGCGACTTGATCCTTTACTCCTAACTAAAGACTCATTTAAAAAAAAAAAGGTCTCTGAGCAAATACAGTTTTTCTTAGAGACAAATCAAACCCAAGGGATGAAAATGACTGTTGTATGGGAGGCATTAAAGGCCTATCTTAGAGGCCAGATAATTTCATATGTATCATTTCAAAAAAAGAAATACTTACAACAAATGAACAACCTAGCCAACAGTATAAAAGAGATTGACTGCTTATATGCAGAAAATCCAACACCAGACCTCTATAAGAGAAAATTATTACTAAATTCAGAATACAAAATTCGGTCCATTCAGCAAACAGAACGTTTATTTTTCAAATCAAGGCAAAAGTTCTATGAACATGGGGAAAGAGCCGGAAAACTTTTGGCACATCAAATTAAGCAATCCATATCAGCTAACACGATTTCTGAAATCTGTAAAACCTCTGGAGAAAAGACGTCTGATCCGAAAACCATTAATGACCAGTTTAAAATGTTCTATTCCAATCTTTATACCTCAGATCCGGTTGATGAAAAAAAGATTGCTGAAACGCTTGATAGATTACCGATTCCACAAATATCGGTAAATGACAGAACAGAAATTGATAGAGAGATAACCATTAGTGAAATTGTCGAAGTAATTAAATCAATGCAAAGTAATAAGGCACCGGGACCTGATGGTTTCCCTATTGAACTATATAAAATGTTTATAGACAAACTAGCACCAATACTCAAAGATGTATACCAGGAAATATTCTATGGCAAATACACTTAGCCCTAACCTTAACCAGGCATCTTAATATCAGATAAGTGGTGTATACCTCTCCTCTCTCCTCCTCTAGTCACCTAAAGGGAACAAACCCTGATCGGGACACAGAATCCTAACCTCAACCAGAGGTAAATTAGGGATAAAAATCCTCTTTCCCCTTTTGATTTTTAATTCCCTACTCCATGATGCACAGTTATAAGGTCTAGATAGACCAACTTGAAAAGCATCTTACCTAACCTCAACCAGGGGTCCATTATAATAGGAACAGGGGTATTTGTCTCTCCTCCTCCCTCTCTCCCCTCCCCTTTTCCTCCCCTCTCCCAAAAAGCTATTTTGACTCAAACTCCCCCTAAGGGAATGGCTAGACAGATAATAAAACTCACGGCATTCATTAGACCTTCCTCCCCCACGGAGGAACTCAGGGAGGCAGTAAACCTGAACACGCAGACATGGCTACAGAATAGCCTCTCCATACTGCAGCAACATTACGCTAAAATCGTGTTAGAATATCAATATACAATATGGGACGACACAGCTTTTCAGGTGGCAGCAAATTGGATGATAAAACGCTATAAAGCTAGATTAGCTGCAGACACTCTGGGAGCTACCAGATCCTTATTGATCGATCAATTGGAGGGCTCAGACATCTCTGTTTCCTCGCCGCTTGTAGATTCTGTGGAAGAGGAAACACCGGAGGAACTAGACCTAGAGAATGAGGAGGAATTCCCACCTCTGAGCCAAGTCAATAGACTAAACCAAACCTCCCTGTATCCTGAGGTTCAGATCATGAGGAACCCCACCGCCCGGGATTCACAATCGACTCCCTTATTAGATGACCATGTACCACTACCACAATTTAATATCACCGGGAGTACTTTGCCAAACCGGGTTATCTCCCCTGTTCTCCCTGATAGCAACCAGCGGTCCACTGAGTTTACTCTTGATCCAAAACCAACAGATGAAAGGCCTCCTGCGCCATCGCGTCCTCCTCACGAGCCTTTTTGTCCCCTCTCGACTTCACATCCAGAGTTAATTTTAGGGGAGGGGGAGAGACCTGGGGGACTTGAGGTTAGGCCTGTGGCCCCTCAGACTGATGAGGATTTGTTCCAATCCACAACAAATTGGGAAAAATCTACAAATAGAGCAAATAGAAGTGAGATACAAATTAGATCCGATCCACAGAAAAATGTGATCACAACTAAGTCCCATTCACTTCATCTGTCTAAAATTGTATACTCTAATGTCTCGGTGTTACAGAACAGCCCAGAGATACAAACCTGCAGCAAGGGGTCTCAAACGACCAGCAAAACCTTTTCTTCTGCTGCCAGGGCCTCAGCTAATGACGCAGGGACGCCCCCTGGGAGAGCACAAAGCATGGACTTGAACTCCATTGGTGAAAGGAGTGTGAGCGGCCGAACGAACTTGGTGGTAAACAACTCCAACATGATGATGGGGGGGTCTGTAAACCACAGTGTGACTAAACACAAAGGCATGAAGACCCCATCTGACCACAAAAATGACCACCTGGCCGCTCCTCCAACCAAACTTGGCTCCTCCCAGGGCTTCGCTCCTGTAACAACAGAAAACAGACAAGAGAGACAGGCAGTCACGGAGGATCAACAGGTCGAAAGCATTAACCAGTGTCACCCGACGTATCATAAAGCCCGCAAGGGCAGAAAAATCATAGATTGGGTATTTCGTGCGACTCGACCAGTTTGGTTCTTAGGGGACTCCAACCTAAATCGTGTACCAGCTTACAATAGTGATAATATACAAATTGATAGTTACCCAGGGGTTTCATTTTACCATTTTCTCCAGATTCTGGAAAAGACACCAATCCATCCAGATGTCAAATTAGTAGTTTTATCCATCGGAATCAATAACAGGGACCAAGATGCAGATAAAACTTCCAACAAACAATTAAGAATGCTCTACAAAAGGGCACAATCTGTTTTTCCAAATGCCGACGTATTCTTTCCCTTAATTAATTTCTCACCTCTGCTTCCAAAAGAACAGCAACAGAATCTAACCAGCATCAACAACTTTGCGATTAAACGATTTCAGGTACTGAACCCACTCCCGGGTGATCAGTTTAATACTGTGGGGGATAATATCCACTGGACACCAGAAACAGCCCAAAACATATTGGTGAACTGGTGTAAACAAATTAATCTGGATTTTCAGTAGCTTGTTACCCTAGGCAGGGAGGGACACCGTCTATTGATCTATCATGGAACTCGAATTGTAATGTATTAAATCTATCTGAATTGTTCTGCCCCACAGAAAAGCAAGTGCACTTACTGGAACCCCACGCACACACACACACACACACACACACACGCACAAACGCACACACATGTACGCACGCGCACACACGTGCACACACACACACATGTACACACGCACGCACTCACACACACACGTGCACGCACACACACACACTCACACACACACACGTGCACACACACACACGTGCACACACACACATCTGTCGGAACCGGACAGGAGGAGCAGCTCTGGGCAGCAGCCGCCGAGAGGCGCTGAGGCCTGGAGAGATGCTGCTGAAGAGCCGCTCCTCTCCTCCAGCATCAGCTCAGTGTCTGTGGTTGTCTGTGTGTATGTGCATCTGAGTGTGTGTTGTCCACACTTGTCCACATCATGAGCAGTTTTCTTCACTGGTTCTATGCCGTGATGAAAAACAGGAAGATCCCCCCTCCCTTCCCCAGACTTTTTACCTATGGAACCCTTTGGAGTGAGCCGTCCAATCACCTCTGACCTCCTGAGAAGGGCAGAGCTTCACAGAGTGAGCTCCAGAGTGGATGTGAAGTCTCAGTGACTGATGGAGGAGCTGATCTACTCCATGTGTGCCCGTGTGTCAGCCTCTGATTGGACAGAGCGTCTGTGGCACTGCTGTCTGTGCTGCAGAGGAGCTTCATCTATCCTTCAGCTGTGTCTGCAAGAGCTCCTGCATACAAAACCCAGTGCTCAAACTCCAAACTCTCACTTCATCTGTTCGTGTGGTTCACACAAAAGTATTGACAGTACTGATGATACTGCAGTATATGTGCAGAAAAACACTAAAACTGAAGTTTTAATGTCAGTGACTCTCACCTGTGCGAGTGTGTGTGTGAGATCATGTGGTCATTTGACAGTTGGATATTTCCTGTTAGAAATAGGAAATATCTTTAACCCCTTCCCAGGAAACAGAATCATCTCTGAGCCGTTATTTCAAATTAGAAGTTTTATAAAGCGCTCGTGTTTTATTTTCTGCTGGTCAGTGCTTTAGTTCAACTTTTAACTCTAAAGATGAAATGAACAGTTGATTTGCTCATGCTCTGTGTTTTTAATAAATATCACATATTTGACTGCATGACCCCGTTTCTGTGCCGAACCTCTGTAATCAGAGCACTGTGAATAAAAATGTCTGTAGGAGTTCATTCAGTGCTTAATTGAAAGTTGAAGGTGTTTGAACCTCAGACTCAGGCTGGTGTGGACAACCTGCAGGTCCTTTTGGACCTGACTACACACCTGCAGGTGCCTCAGCTGTCAGGATTCAAACACACACAAATCAGTAAGAGCAGGATCGTCTGAAATTACTCATTTTGTCTGATTAAATATTTAAAATCTGTCACGGTGGCACAACAGGCCCGCACAAACCCACCTGTATCACCTGCCTCTGTCTTCATTTCCCAGGATGCTCTGGGGTTTCTCAGCAGGCCTGTGAAGATGAGTGTGACATCATGGTTCCTGGTAAGCAGTTCGGGGACTCGACACCGCCTCCCCCGAGAGATGATTTTTGTGGGCCGAGAGGACTGCGAGCTGATGCTTCAGGTGAGGCTGACCTGTGCAGGTGTTCGGGTTAGTAGAAATTGCCTCCCTCTAGGTTGGTCTGAAAAAGGAAGTTGTAATGGTGTCTTGTTTGAGTCGCAGTGAAAGTAAGCAAAAAGAGTTGTATGTGTGTGTGTCTCAGTCTCGCAGTGTGGACAAACAGCACGCTGTCATCAACTACAACCCGACCACTGATGAACACCTGGTGAAGGACCTGGGCAGCCTCAATGGGGTGAGCCATACACAACATATCAGTACATTATCATAGGTATCCACCAATCAGCAGCAAACACAGGTGGGGGGTGGTGATGCCTAAAGTCACAGGTTACAGTACAAAGATTTTTTTTTTTTTTTATTAACTTAAAAAAATTTAATTCCACTTTAATTTAAACAGGCAAGAACTGTAAAATCACAAAAGAGTGAAAACCTTCAGAGTGGACTTCAGCATCATAATCAGAAACTTTCACCTGGACGTTTGTTTGTTTGTTTCCTGCAGACATTTGTAAACGACCTTCGGATTCCTGATCAGACCTACATCACCCTCAAACTGTCCGACATCATCCGCTTCGGATACGATATCCTTCAGACGCACACACGCACTGTTTGTGTGCGTGTCTGTGCGCGCCTGTGTGTTTCTGTGTGTGTGTGTGTGTGTGTGTGTGTGTGTGTGTGATAATTTTAATATTTTTCTGAGCTGTTGTTCACATTCTCACGTCTACGTTCTGGAGAAAAGTCAACACAAAGTCCCAGAGGAGGCCCTAAAGGTTGGTGTTTGTGGGTGTGTGTTTTCTATTGTACAAATTACTGCATAGAGGGTGTTATTTAATTTCCTTGTTTAACTGCATTTAGTTTGCATTTCCAAAACTACTCAGAGCGTCATGAATTTCTCATGACTACACACAGCATGTACAGTACCGTGAGCACATGCAGTACCGTGAGTACATGCAATTTGCAGTACCTTGAGTACGTTTGCCTCGTTCTTCTGTTTCAGCATGAGAAGTACAGCAGTCAGCTGCAGATGAGCCTAAAGCCTTCAGAGGGGAAGAAGAGTGACGTGGATGAGCGGGCGAGAGGCGAGAAAGCGCAGAGTACCAAGAGCCTCGCACAGGGTAACAATAATACAGCAACAGTACTGGCAGTAAATATACTGTGTATCAAATGTACTCCTAACAATACTGGGCGTAATACAAGCAATAACACAAAATTTTGACATCACACAGGGTCAAAAATATACTGCACTGTACAAAACATAATGTAACACAAAACCCTGCACCAGAAAGCCTGGTGCAGGGTTAAAAAGTACTGGATCAGGTGTCTGGCCGCTGTGTGTTCCTGTACGCAGATGATGTGTTGCTGTTTGTTCTGATGTATTTTTTACTATAAATCTGCTCGTTCAGGAAAATGTTTTAGTAACAAACCAGAAAGTCGTTTGTTCACGCTCCTCGGGACACTTTGATTGGTCGGCAATTTCACCTATCACACGTTTCTGTGACAGAGGCGCCGGTGTGTCGGCCCACTCCTTTGTATGGCCAGCCTTCCTGGTGGGGAGAGGAGGATTATGGGAGTAAAGTCCAAACCAGCGATGAGCCACATTCAGGTACGCACACCTTAATAAAGTGGAGGAGTGCAGTAAACTGGTGCTGTATAAATAAAGCTAAATTGAGCTGATGGTGCGTTATTGATGATGTTGGTGAGATGTCATCTCTTTGCCTCTGTCAGATGTTCAGAAAGACGCTCCCTCTGCAGATCCAGAATTTTCTGCATCGCTGTCAGACTGTCAGCCAAAGTCCGCCTTCCCTTCGTACCACCGTGAGCCGAGCTACTTTGAGATCCCCACCAAGGACTTCCAGCACCCTAAGTCCTCAGGCGCGGAGCTCCATGAGATCCCCACCAAGGACACTGACACGCCCCCGGCCCCACCCTCACTTCCCACTCCGACTCCGCCTGTCGTTCAGAGCCATGCCTCCTTTACCATTGAGTTTGATGATTGCATGCCTGGGAAGATCAAGATTAAAGACCACATCACCAAGTTCTCCACTCGCCAGAGGAAGCTGCAGGCTACACCCACCAAGACAGCCATCATGGCCACACCTGCAGAGGTGATGTCAGCAGAGAGCAAGGTGGCTGACTGGCTGGTCCACAGTGATGTAAGCATGATGAAGAGACGCCCACCGTCTGAAGACGTTTACAGCACCAAGAGTGACCTCGCCATGAACATCAAGACCCTGAAAGGTCAGAGTTGCACCTGTGTTCCGGACCATACCTGTGTTACCTGTTTGTCATTCACAGGTAATCGGGGATTATGCTTCCTGCTGGTGATAAAACCTGTCCAGCACTTCATTGTTAACAATTTATTGACACACGGTCCCTGAATCTTCTGATATTTCTCTGATTTTACTGACCCCACTAAACTTCTGTCTTTGTTTGAGGCTATCAAAGCTTCAGTCATACACTTGTGACCATTGAGCTTCAAAGTTCAAAAGCTAGTACTCACTGACATCTTTATTCCTGTCTTTAGGTCACCACCATGAGGATGGGACCCAGAGTGACTCAGAGGACCCAGTTCTCAAAGGAAGGGGTAAATCCCACCACTCGGTCCGCACTGAGCACTCTATGCAATCAGAGCTGTCCCAGGCGTCGCAGCAGGTCATCCAATCAGGCCAGTCCATCCATAGTCAGCTACACCAACCACTGCAGTATGCTCCACCCAGACCGGCCTCTGCCTCACCCGTAGCCCCTGAGAGGCCCCTGTCCCAGAGTCCTCCTAAAGCTCTGTCACCCACCGAATTTCCCAAACAGGCGCCCCCCGAGCACCTCACTCAGCAAGCTTTCATCATTGAGTTCTTTGATGACAACCCACGCAAGAAGCGCTCTCAGTCCTTCACCCACAACCCCGCCCATGCTGACTCGTACTCCACACTCAGAGCCAAGTTGGAGCGGCGGAAAGGCAGCGAGAGGCCGGCATCTGTGCACGGCCACATCCCTCCCACACAGCAGGTGACGGTTCCTCTGAAGAGTCAGAGCCATGGCGGCCCTCAGAGGTCAAGCTCTCTGAAGAGAGAAAAGACTGAGGGGGAGGCGGCTTCGTCGGCTTCCTCGTCTCGCTCCTCATCGGGCATCATCATCCGTATGCTGTATGATAATGATGTAACCGTTGTGTTCCTGCCTATAACACATATGTGGCACACACGTACTACACATTTACAGCGTCTAGCAAAAACATCCACAATGATGACAATATCTGAACTAAAAACAGAAACATCAGTGTGGCTAAATATACACAGCAAAAACTGGAGTGTTAAAATTTCAGGGTTAAAGATGTTAGAGTTGATTTCCACTCTCAAAGTGTCATTTTAACACATTCTGATTCAAATAGTGTTCAGTGTTGGAGTTATTAAACAGTGTTATTCAAGTCCAAGCAAATGAACTCTGAAGAGAGTTATTTAACTTGGCAGGCCCCTGGGCTTCTGCCCAGGTAAACCCGTGGATCAATAAATAGTTTGCTCTGCCGGGCCGATTTTCCATGTGCTTCTGCTGGTTACACCGTGGTGGATGCCTGCCGTACTCATTGGAGTATTTTACACAAACGGTAAGTTATTCAAACTTATATAAAATTCACGGTATTCTATCGGCGCAGTGAGGTTTTCTTGATGTTTCTTGGTGTTCGGTTGCTGAAAACGAGCTTTAATAGAGGAGGAGATGTCGAAAATTCTATTTAGCCTCCAATGCTAATGTTAAAACCCCTGGAGGGCCTTGGGTCGATTTGTGGCTATTTTTGGCTATTTTCAAATTTTGATTACCTGCCATTTGCACAGTGTTGAATGGAATATAGCGAAAGTCTGCAAAAAAAAGTTTGGTCACATTTACTGTTAAAATTTCAGTATGACTTCCGGAAATTAGCTTCAGTGGCTAAGCTAGCGATAAACTTACGCTATTAATCCTAGGATCGATTTGTGCCCCATTGAAACCCTTTATAAACGCTATTTTTCACTGCAGGATTTATACCGTTAACATCTGGGTGATGGCTTAGGTTTCGTTTTTGTTTTGGAGAAGAGGCCTTAGAATTGTAATTTTTTTATTTGTCCACCGGGTGGTGCCCTTGCTCCACATTTGACCCGGGGCTGGAAAACAGCGGGCTGCTTAAAGAGACCTGCGGGGAATGAAGCGTCATTTCCGGCGTGCTGCAGCGGCTTCGCCCGCTGATCGTGCGGGAGCATTTTTGGGTCCCTAGGACCATGAGAGGGTGCTTTTTTTTTTTTTTTTTTTTAGTCAACAGGAAATGACGTATTTGTTGTCACGTGGTATCGGACGTGTGGGCTGGAAAAAGCAGTCCCCGGTGATCGTGCCCCGGTGATCGTCGCGACTTACCCCGGCAACATGCACTTATTTCGGCCTAGAGGAGGAGCATTTGCCGCCTGGAGACCATTTTCTGGTCCTGAAAAAAAAATAAAAGGCGATCGAAATGACTGTTTGTGCCAATCTTTAGTCCATCTAAAGGCCTAATTATAATAACAATCAAATATTACTTCAAATGTTTTTTTGGGAAAATATTTAGTTTTTTAGTTTTTTTTTTAGTTTTTTTGTAATTTAAAGGGTTAAAACAACGAAAATATAATTAAAACTTTATATGAATATTTCAGGGAGAAGTAGTTTTAAAAGACTGACCAATTTAAAGTGAAAAAAAAAATTAATATTTAATATTTTTATTGCACTTTTTGGGCGTGGTCGATAGTGTGCATTTTATGAAATGCGCTCCTGGAAAAAAAATAAAAGGCGATCGAAATGACTCTTGGTGCCAATCTTTAGTCCATCCAAAGGCCTAATTATAATAACAATTGAATATTACCTCAAATGTTTTTTTTGGAAAATATTCAAGTTTTTTGTTTTTTGGGGCAAAAAAAGCAGTGCGCTCATGTGACGAAACCGGGATATAAAGGGTTAAAATCCGCGAAATGTAATTAAAACTTGACATGAATATTTCAAGGAGAAGTAGGTCTAAAAGATTGGCTAATTTAAAGTGGAAAAAAATATTAATATATAAATTTTTTATAGCACTTTTTTGGGCGTGGTCGATTTGTGGCTCTAAGACCAATAGTGTATGCATTTTTCTAAGATCCTCCAGGGGTTTTAATGTTGCAGTCTTTTTACTCGTGAGTGACGGTAGACACTGCACGTGGAAGCGCCGCGCCACGTTCAGCTTTTTCCCTGTTCACACAGACACGTCTTTCTCTGCGCCAGTTCATGAGCGTTTTTGCTTCTCTGTTTATTCAGAGCAATTTTTTCACAATTGATAAGTAAATAACATCCCAAAATAATTGAAGAGAGCTTGTTTTAGTCACTCCTGCTTTTACTTTGACATCGTCAAAGGCTTTTACTTTGGAAGTCAAAATCAGAATGACTTGATATTGATATGGTATCACTGTGGGGCTGTATACTGTTGATCTAAAGTGGAATTATCCTGTTGAAACATGAATTTTTCATTTAAGAGCATTTTGAAATCGTTAAAAGAGTAGGTCGTATATGGACAATTTGAAAAGGCTTTTATTTTGGAAGGCAAAATAAGATGGCCTTGATAGTGACAGGGCACAATTAGGGTACAAGGCTGTGTCATATAGATCTAACATTAGAGTTTGAAAAAAAAAAAAAAAGCCTAAATTATATGTTATTATGTTCTTAACATACCTGTTAATTCACTCGAAGTTGGCTTTTATTTTGAAATCCGGTTTCCACATCCATTCCGTAATACTTTGAATACACAGGGAACGTAAAACAAACTGGAGGCTGGCTTGACACAAGTGACAGATTCCAGGTAAGTTTGTGTGATGAGCTTCTTCTGTTCCCGGTGAAATACACCTGTACCTGTGGGAGCAGCGGAGCGGCTGAAGCTGCTCCGTCCTCCGGCCGGTGTTGCTGAGCCGAACCCACCACAGCACCGAGTGAACTGAAGCTCAGACACTAAATTCGATTAATTTTGAAGGGAGTCCGGTTTGGCAGGCACAGCTCGACCTGTCAGCGGTTTTTAGCCACAACTGTGTTTAAACTTTTGAACCTTTGAATCGGAGCATGCGGGTCTGCTCTTATCCAATCACTGTATTGATCCATCAGCACTGAGATCAATGCATTTGTTCTTCTGTGAGGGTGTACCACTGACAGATATGCGCATGTGTACAGTGAAAGGTCTGTTTAAGTTGTTAAATGATGACAAACACCTGAGCTTCAGGTTTAAAGGATCATCCCTCAGTTTTTCCCGATACTGGAACAACTAGTGCTGAGTTTGTTTGCTGGTCCTTCTCTGAAGACTGAAACCTGCTGCTGCTGCTGAGGAGCATTTGTTTCCGTGGTTAAAGTTCTGCTGCCGGGCGTGAGGAGGAGGCCACAGTTTAACCAAGCGATGAAGCATCTGTCCAAAAAGAGGAAGAGTCTTTATCCTGAGCTCATCTGCTGAGAAGGAATTTCTCCCCCCAGTCAGTCTGTCTTCACTCACACACACACCCACACACACCTTTACAGGTGAATTTCCTGCCTGTGTTTCTGCTGGTTTACACAGTCAGTGCTCACTTTATTAGGACCATGTTGCAGTGAGTCTGAAAGTTTCATGGTTGTGTTTAATATTCTGAAGCTTTACTGACGCAGGAAGGCTGGCTGGATGGGGGGGGGATTCAAATGCCCCGGGGGAGATTTGAATCCAGGCCTCTGGAAACACCCTTTGACCATGTGACTGACCTACTCCACCTTTCAAGTTTAAAGTTCAGGTTTTCTCACAGCGGCGCGTTAATGTGGCGAGCGTGCTCAGCTGTCAGGACATGCACACGCACTGAATACCAGAAATACCACATAGCTGACATATTTCACCCACCACGCTGTGACGTGCAGTCACTCTTCTTCACTGATGAAGACTCTGCAACACACTGAGTGCAGGATTCACGTAGCCTTCAGTCTGATTCATTCACTTTCCAAATCACAGCCACGATAGCTGTGAGCGCTTCGTGTTTATTTTTCTGTTACTGGAGCCAATCATGTGCTTTATTATCAGTCTGTTAATCAGCTGATCCTTCAGCCTGATTCACTGCATTCTTCTTCTTTTTCTCTGTTTCTTGTTATTCATGCATTCCACAGAGTGCCTTTGTCCTGTCTTCCTTCCCTCTCCCAAACTGGTCTGAGCCTGGCTCTGCTGGAGGTTTCTTCCTGTTAAAATTGAGGTTTTCCTTGCCACTGTCACAAAACTTCTTACTCATATGGTTGTTGAGAGTACAAAGACAGTACAGCATCTCAAGGTGACTGTTGTTGTGATTTGGAGCTTTGATTCGGAGCTGAATAAAACCAAGTTAAAACTGGTCCACATCAGAAGTGTACTCGAGCTGTCAGTCAGGAACATAATTCAAATAATAATTTATGACACAACTAAAGCCAAATGGAGTCCAATCACAGTAAAGGACTCTGACCTCCTGAGCAGATAAAGGCGTCCACTGGAGGAGCTCAGTTTGTGACTCAGAGATGTGTTAATGAATGTGAAACTGTGAGCCCGAGGCAGGCTGACACGGGCGTGATGTCATCGCTTGTGTCAGGTCTGCTTGTCATGGACGTTAAAAAGATGATGATGTCATTGATTGTTTGTGATTGATTACCTGTATCTGTTTTAACCCTCGTCAGCTCAAACATCGGTAAAACCTTTAGCCTGTCATCATGGCAACCAGTACCAAATGGGGGGCGGTAAAGGACCAGTTGACCAGAGGCCCCGCCACAGTCACTGACGGCAAGGTGGAGGCCAATCTGGAGAACGCTGACCCCGAGCTCTGCATCCGACTGCTGCAGGTAGGAAAGAAGCAGAACCTCAGGAGTCCTGCAGGGGAAGGAGAGGGCGTCTCACAGCTCTGACCGATGGTCACTCTGCCCCTCCAGGTTCCCACAGTGGTGAACTACTCGGGTCTGCAGCGGCGGCTGGAGGTGAGTAATCAGTCATGGATGGTGCAGTTCCTTGAACTACAGGGTTTGGACCTCCTGCTGGAGGCGCTGGAGGCTCTGTCGGGCCGCGGCTGCGCCCACATCGCCGATGCTCTGCTGCAGCTCACCTGCGTCAGCTGTGTCCGGACCATCATGAACTCGTCCGCAGGGCTGCATTTCATCCTGGACAACGAGGGCTACATCAGGATGCTGGCTCAAGGTGGGTGGAGGACCAGAAAGTTAGAATGAAGCAGATCTGCCTTAAAACCACCTTAAAATCATATTTACACGCTACCCTGAGCAACAGGTAGACTCAGGTGGCTGTTCCAGCCTAAGCTAAGCAGGTAGCCGGTGTACCTGTGAGGTGAAGATGACGACTCAGAGTCATTACTTATGAAAGCGGTAACTCCACCTCCTCCTATATGCCCTCAGCTCTCGACACGTCCAATGTCATGGTGAAGATGCAGCTGTTCCAGCTGCTGGCTGCTCTTGCCGTCTTCGACCCTCGGGGACACCACCTCGTCTTCGATGCACTCGACAACTACAAGGTATGCTCATGTCCTCGTCCACTTCCTCCTCTCTCCTTATTTCCTTCCTGTCCTTCCTTTTTTCCTTTTTTCCCTTCCTTCTCGGTCTCCTCTGAGGTGATTTGTGATTTCATGAGATCAGTTTAAGTAATCTGAACTCTGCCTCACGATGGCAGTCAGGACAGTTGGCGCTCAGTCATATAAACAGTTAAATGTTGCTGTAGGTCCAGGTCACTTTCAGAGGCTCTCTTGGCTGATTTCATTTGTTTAGAGGGGCATGTTTACCTGCTTGATGGACGAACCAACAGATGTCGCATGAGCTGGATGGGGAGACATGAGCAGGCCATTTGGGTCGGTTTGAAAAGCTTTATCGGCAGGACGTTAGCAAAAGGAAGTGCGAGTCAGTTTCACTTAGTTTCAAGGCTAACATGACAAGCAGAACAGCTCAAACTGAAAGCCACTGGCTGATTACCTAAGTCAGCAGAGAGCTCACAAAGCTCCACCACAGCTCCTCGCTGCCAGGTGAGAGCAACGACGACGTGGTCTGTGTACCATCAGGGCGTAACTGCAGATACACCATAACAAACAGCTGAACCTCAGACGCTGCAGATCTTATCGTCCCCGCCCAGCCTGTTCTCACAGGCTCTGAACTTACAGCATGGAATCATGGGATACCACACGTGTGCACACACACACTCGTTTTATTATCTTAGTGAGGACATCTCATTGACATAACCCTTTCCCTAGCTGCTTACCCTAACCATCAAAAATGAATGCCTAACCCTAACCATAACCTAACTGTAACCCTGACACTAAAACCACATTTTGAGCCTCAGACACGTCTTCAAACTTGTGGGGATGGGCACTTTGTCCCCATAAGGGCTGTTGGTCCCCACAAGTATAGTGGCATGCCAATTTTCTGTCCTCACAAAGATGTCTAAACATAACATGTACACACACACGCACAGACACAGTTATTAGGAGTGTTTAATCATCACACTTCAGTCAGACTGAAGCAGGAAGTTGTGTTTAATGAAGGTGTAAACGAACCGTGTCCGTCCTCTGACCTGTCACTTCCTGCGTCTGTATTCAGAGCCTGAAGAAGCAGCAGTATCGCTTCAGCGTGATCATGAATGAGCTTCACGCCACCGACAACATCCTCTACATGGTGACGCTGCTAAGTATGGTCAACGTCCTCGTGCTGCAGGAGGAGGAGCTGAGGAGAAGGCACCGGGTGCGGCAGGAGTTCATCGGTAAAACGAACTGTTTATCACCAATCTGACATCACCCCTGACATCATCATCATGATGTCATTGCTGACATCACTGCTTTCATCATGTTGTAGGGTCTTTACCTCACAACAGAAAGACCTTGATGTGACTGTTGTTGTGATTTGGCGATGTATAAATAAAGTTGAATTAAACTGTTATCAGAGTTATGTGTAGGAGGAGCTTGATATCTGTCACAGTGTGACATCACATCCCTGTACGGAGGCTTTCCTGGAGTCAGGTCTCGCTGAGGGCTCGAGTGTCAGACCCTCAGAGGTCGTCATGGTGTGAGTGTGTCCTGCTGCTTGACCAAAATAAGAAGTGATATATATGTCTGTGATTTTTAGGTCTGCAGCTGCTGAACCTGCTCCCCAGGCTCAGGTACTGGCTTCATTCTCACTTTGCTTACATCAGTTATTAATCAATAATCAGTCGTGTTTCCAATCAGTTTCCTGCCTGTGTGTGCAGGGAGACGCAGGACAAGGACCTGAACATCCAGTGTGACGTGTTTGAAGACTCTCTGTCGGAGGACATGGAGGAGATGGAGAGGCTGTACGGAGGGATTGATATGAGCAGCCACCAGCAGGTCTTCACAATGCTCTACACCATGGTAACCACAGTTTAAAGAGTGATGCGACTCAAGCTGGAACGTTTAAACCAATGTTTCCCAACCACTGTGCCGCGGCACAAAGGTGTGCCGTGGAAGATTATCTTATTCCACCCAATTGGTACTCTAAGCCCAGCGGTCCCCAACCCCCGGGCCTCGGACCGGTACCGGTCCGTGAGTCGTTTGGTACCGGGCCGCGAGAGTAGAGGCTCAGGCGTGAAATGTTTAGTTTTCAGGGTTTTTATCGGTTGTCAGAGTTATTTTGTTATCGTTTTTATCGTTAACTCGGTTTCCCTGGGTCTTTTCACGTGTGTTATGAATAAATCTTCTTTTTTTCGGTACCGGTACTAGTTTTATTTTGTTGTATTTATCCGCGACACCTTAAAGGCCGGTCCGTGAAAATATTGTCGGGCATAAACCGGTCCGTGGCGCAAAAAAGGTTGGAGACCGCTGGTCTAAGCAATCGGCTTGAGTAATGGGCAGAACAATTACATTATCTTCCACTAGAGGGGAGTACAACTACCTGCTCTAATTAAATTGGTTGCCGACAGATACATCTAAACAAACTGAACCAATTCTGCTATACATGGTGCGCGGGGAAAAATTATCAATATGCTTTTTGTGACATTTTTGTTTGGTAGTATGTTGTGTTATTTTTCTAACGTGAAATATGTACCGTGGCTCCAAAAGATTGGGAAACACTGGTTTAAACTACAGAACCCAACACTGCCACCTTCAGAGCGATTGGCGCAGCATCTGTGAAAGTGACACTGCTGGTAGTTCTCTTTTCAATGATAGAAATGTAAGGAGACAGACGCTATGTTCACACTGCAGTCGAAAGCGCATCAAATCCGATTCTTTTTTTTTTTTCTTTTTTTGACCCTATGCGACCCATCTATCCGACCATGGTGTGACAGTGTGAACGGAACAAATCCGATATTTTCAAATCTGATCTGGGTCACTTTCGTATGTGGTGCTGAATCCAATACATATCCGATGTTTTAGAATGCGACTGCTGTTTGATGGTCACGTCGCATTAAATCCGTCTTGTACGTCACTGACACAAGACGGACGCCAATTATCAGCGCCGCAGAAGCGCCAGAGAAGACATCGCGAACGCTTCCGGCCATCCAGTGTAGATGTTAGTGAAACTGTTGGGAAGACAACGTGAACATTTTATTTGTACTGTATAATCTGCAGATTTTGACAGAAATCTGCAACTATCCTTTGAAGCAGTGCTCCTCTAAAACAGCAATAAGGATCATTATTAGGTTATCTACATTATTATGTAAATAACAAAATAACTTAAAGCAAAATTGGGAAACGTAAAGTCCGAAGTCTTTATATTAAGGGCCATCAGTCAAACAATATTATTTGCTCTGGGTCTAAACAGAGCGCGTTGTGGGTGACGTCTTCTTTTGCGCATGCGGCCGCTTCGAGGGTTCACACTAGAGCGCGTTTGCTGTCCCATTTTATTTGTAGTGTGAACGAGCAGACAAAAAAATCGGATTTGATCAAAAAATTGGAATTGAGCATTAAGACCTGCAGTGTGAACGTAGCCAAAATAACCTGTCCTGACCCTCTCTGCGTTCAGGTGTCCAGCCATCCATCCTCCGTGCAGCTGCTGTCCATCCTTCAGGCCTTGTTGCTGGTGGGTCCGGACAGAGCTGAGGTCTGGTGTGCTCTGGAGCTGCTGATGGATCGAGCCACCCTGCTGGCTCAGGATGGTAAGTATGAGGGTGCATCCAACAGCAGATCACTGGGTCCAGCTCTGATTCCGCCTCTTTGTAGAAGTGTCCTCTCTATATAAACGATGACCCCTGTAAAGAGTCCCTTAAGGTTCAGATGCAGGCCCTGTTTTATGTCAGTTTGTATAAATGACAGCAGGCAGAGTATGATCAAAGCTGAGGGCATTTCACAGGATCAGGCGAAGGTGAATTCATCGGCTCTGTTTTTCTTGATCGCAGCTGAGGTAGACTCTGCAGATCACCTGCTGGAGAAGCTCCTCCCCCGAAAGACTTACTCAGCCAATCTTACCATCGACAGGGCGGTCCAGACTAGACTACCAGACAGTCCTCCCAGCCAATCAGAGGCACTCACCAAAGATGCTCCGACAGCCCCCACTGCAGCAGCACTGCCTCCGGCTCTTCCCACTTCCTATGCCCCCCCTCTTCCTCCTCCCTTACCCGGTGCTATGACTCTTCCCCTTCCACCCCCTCCACTGCCGCCCACACCCTTGCCTGGTGCTATGGCTCCTCTCCCTCCACCCCCTCCACCCCCACCCTTACCTGGTGCTATGGCTCCTCCACCCTTACCTGGTGCTGGACCTCCACTCCCCCCCTCTCCTCCAGGTGACATCAGAGCTGAGACAGTTCAAAGTCTGGGCAGGTTATATAGCAGCTCCGCTCCTAATTCAAGCCACACCCCCTGCCCAACACTGCGGATGAAGAAGCTGAACTGGCAGAAACTTCCATCCAGACTGGTGTCAGGTGAGGCCTGGTGTTGGCCCAGGTCAGGTGCAGGATTCATCCAAGCTGACGTCACTCTGTGTCCACAGGCCACGAGTCTCTGTGGACGTCAACATCTTTGGACTCCATGGAGCCAGATTACTGCAGCATCGAGCACCTCTTCAGTCTCCCTCCGACTGAGACCAAGACCAGAACCAAGTCAAAGACGGAGCCCAAAGAGGTGCCGCAGCTTTCTCTGTCTTCACCTTACAGGTGTGGCGTTACACGTTTTACCTTTTTCACATCCACATGTTCAATTCTGTCCACAGGTGTCCTTCATCGACGCCAAGAAGAGCCTTAACCTCAACATCTTCCTCAAGCACTTCAAATGGTGACTGTTCTTTTTCTGAGTCTTGCAGCCAATAAAAACACCTGTGCTGTGACATCACCATCCCTGTATCACCTGACCTGTCTCACCTGCAGTTCCCACGAGGACTTTGTGGATCTCATCCGAAGAGGAGACCGATCAAAGTTTGATGTTGAGGCCCTGAAACAGTTCATCAAACTCCTCCCAGAGAAACATGAGGTCAGAGCAGAGGTCACCTGCGCTTCACCTGTTCTCCACCTGTCTCTCACCTGTGCTTCAGTTGTCCTTCACCTGTACTTGACCTGTATCTCATCTTTCCCTCCTCAGGTAGGGAACCTGAAGTCTCATCTGGCAGAGCAGGACAAGTTGGCATCAGCAGATCAGTTTTACCTGCAGCTCATTGATCTGCCCAGGTGTGAGGACAGCGCCAGCTGCAGCACACATCAAGCACAGATAAATAAGCACAGCTCACCACAGGTCCACTCACTTGCTGTGTGTGTGTGTGTTGCAGTTACTCTCTGAGGATTGAGTGTATGTTGCTGTGTGAGGAGAGCAGCTGTGTGTTGGAGACTATGAGGCTCAGAGCTGAGCTGCTGGACCGCGCCTGCCAGAGTGTGTATATACATGACAAACACACAGCAGCTACACAACAAACACACTGGCTGCACACGCACGTTTGGCTGCTGTGGTGGTGATCTTGTTTC
Source organism: Maylandia zebra (assembly GCF_041146795.1). Classification (NCBI taxonomy): domain Eukaryota; kingdom Metazoa; phylum Chordata; class Actinopteri; order Cichliformes; family Cichlidae; genus Maylandia; species Maylandia zebra. The sequence goes on from NC_135179.1 coordinate 4,176,079, forward strand.
TGTTTGTGTGTGTTGTTTTGTGTGCAGGTGTGAAGGAGAGCGCTCGGCTGCCAGTCTTCTGTAAACTAATCCTGAGTGTCGGAAACTTTCTCAACTATGTGAGAATCTTTTTTTTACTCCTTGTAATCTGATTACTTTGTGTGGCATGCTCAGTGACGGTCCTAAAGCAGTTCTCTTCCCGAAGACTCAAACCACACAAACAAACTCTTCCATCTATATGACTGAGCGATATTTTTGTTTTATTAAAAATTTGAACATAACTCAACACAAACTCTTGTGAAGGACACAAAGTCAAAGACTTCCAAGCAGAGCGCATCGGCCAGCACAACACAGAGTTTGGGTCCTTTACGCTAAGCGAGACAGGTGGAGAACAAGCTAGCGGTCAGTGTGCCGCATCCTATGCGAAAGGGCCTTAAGTTCTTGGCTAGTTTAGCATCAACATGCTGTCTGTGCAGATGTTAGCAGTATAATGCAGCTGTTTATGTCCTGGATGCTGGTTCCACTGCACCATGATGCTTGTCCTTTCGTGCAAGAAAAATAAGTCATGTCCGTGTCTCTGCTGTGGAGTGGGCCTCTAGCAACTGCTGGACTTCACCTCAGCTAACTGGAGCCTCTGATGAAGTTTTTATGAAGTTATCTAAGCAGTAATATCACAGCTGTGAGGTTGATTGCACTAACAGTTCGTCCGAGGAGTGTTTTGTTTGTTTTTTTTGTTTTTATTTGTTTGCACATTCAGGCAGGTGTGACTCAGCACCAACTATTAGCTCAGCACAAATCTACCAACAGACTGTCTACCAAGACAGTTCATTTAGTTGCCAAATCATAAATCAGTCTGTTATTTAGCTGAAATAAAATGTAAAGGCTGGTAGTCTGATTTAGTCATGTGATGTATGGTCCATCAGGGAACTCACACGGGGAATGCTGAAGGCTTTAAGATCAGCACTCTGCTCAAACTGACCGAAACCAAAGCCAACAAGTCGAGAGTCACGCTGCTGCACCACATCCTGCAGGTAATGCTGGGAATACTACGAATACTGGGGAATACTGCAGTATTCTCATAATAATTCAGTTGCTGCTGTTTGTGACCCTTAGGAGGCTGAAGAGAATCACCCCGACCTGCTCAACCTGCCCGATGACCTGGAGATCTGTGCAAAGGCTGCTGGGTAAACACATATAGGAGTTCAGTCACGTACAGACTGCTGGGTGGAGTCTGTGACGTGGTAGCTCAGGTGTTTCGCCTGCAGCGGTGTTAAATGTTGCCCTCTGACTCCACCTGCAGGCTCAGCTTGGACTCTATTCAGTCTGAAACAAAGACTCTAAACAAACGGCTGAAAAACTCAGAGAGGAGCGTTTCCTCCTCATCTGACGACATGAAGGAGCAGTACCTGTCCACCATACAGGTGAGTCACTCAGGATGAGGCTGTCACCTTTACGGGCAGATAAATCCAGTCTGTACACTCACTGACACCGTTTTAGTGGGACAGACCTGCTGTTCCAGGTGAACTTACCTGTTGTTCTTATGTGGTGTTACCAGGAGAGCCTGCAGGCTGTTGAGCAGCTGCAACTCCTGCTGTCATCTGTGGAGGAGCAGAGGAAGCACCTGTCCGCCTACCTCTGTGAGGACAGCAGCAGCTTCTCCCTCGAAGAGCTCTTCAGCACCATCAAGGCATTCAGAGACCTCTTCCTTCGAACCCTCAAGGTCAGCGCCAATCGCAGTGCGGCTCAGTCTGCAGGACTCATACCCTGCCGCACGTTTGCATGTGTCATTTAAACTATGTCTCAGCCAGCCAATCGGCTCTGACTTGAACCGTGACAAAGTGTGGTAGCTGCCACACATTAGTCCTGTTTCCCTGTAAATGTTAAGCTCCGCCCTCTCTGGGGGGCCGGTTAGCCTGCTGAAGTTTGAACTGTGTGTTCCTTTTATTCTTCGATCAGGAGAACGAAGGTCACAGGGAGCAGGAGAAGAGGAGGAAGAGGTTGGAGGAAGGGAGGAAACTGAGAGAAGAAGCCCCCACCAGAAAGATCAGTAAGTCAGACACCATTATTTCACCTTAAATCCTCCCTCCTTAAATGGAGAGACAGGTGTCCCTCACCTGTCTCTCCAGGTGTGGCAGGTGAAGGACAGGTCAAGTGCAAGTGGAGAACAGGTGAGACATGTGAAGGGCCGGTGACGGACAGGTCGAGAATCAATAGCTGACATCAGCAACATTTTTCTGCAACAGTTTATCAGCAGCTGAATATTTAAAGGAAATGATGTGACAGCATCAGGACGAGAAGAAAGTTTGTAAAGATTAAATGCTGCTGTACCTGTGAGGCTGTCAGGTGATGCAGTGACAGCTTTCACCTGTTGTTTGTGACACGTGCGCTAAGCTCACAGGGGAACGTGTGTCTGTGCTGCAGTTAGGACAGACATGGCCAATTGGGACGAAGGATGCACCGTCGACAACCTGCTGGCCGAGATCAGGAAGGGCTGCAGGCTGAGGAAGACAAGCCCACGGGCAGAGCCGGACGGTGGGGTCGAAGGTGAGAGCCCGGCAGGACTTCTGCAGACTTTCTTGTCACTACTGCTCGTTTGATCAAGTTCTCCTTTTCAGGTCACCCCGGGGTCACGCAGATGTCACCGGCCCAAGATAAGCCAGATTTTCCCGAGAAGCCTCGGGAGGAGGTCCGGACTCCCACACATCCACCTGCTGGAACCAGACCAGAACCGGAGCCAGCAGAGCCAGACAGAGCTGCCTCAGAGCTCCAGGCCCTCTGTGAACGCCCCGCAGCTGAGGTCCAGGGTCCGGAGTCTGAAGTGGACACCAGACCGGCGCAGCAGGAAGTCCAGCACACAGCTAGTCAGCAGGATGTGACCCAGGTCAACAGGAGCAAAGATCCTAACCCGGAAGATTCTGCTCCCCGGAACGCATCAAACACCTTAGACACCAGCCCAGCAGGTAGAGTGAGGCGCTGTGCTCTCTGCTTCAGGCTTTGAGCACGCTCAGTGCTGCTGTTTGTTTCTGAAACATGGAAATTTTAATGCTTCCTGTCCCACAGCCCACCCACACAGATCAAGTTGTGTTCAGTGTTTGCAGCAGAGTGACGGAGACTCGGCCGCAGATTACAGTTGAGTGCAGTCGAGATTGCCATACCATGGTGATGTAGCCGGGTCAGTCTGGCTGTTGTGATGTAGCTCTGAGTCTATGAGGTCACTTCCTGTTCCTGAACATTAGTGTTTCCTGTGACATGGTGAGCTGAGGCTCAGGCTGTAAGGTCTCATCAAGACGATGATAGAACATCCTTTAGTGTTGATGATGAAATAAGCTTTATATCTAGAAACCGACCAATCGTATCCTCTCTTTGATCTCCAGAAGGCCACACAGGAAGAAAGCGTTTGAAGAAAAGGAAAAAATGCATCCTTCAGTGAGGTGAGCTCACCTGCAGCTGTGCATAAATCCACGTCAGCGGCGATTCACTGCTGTCCTTCACTCGAACAAACGGAGGAAGACGGCGGTTTGAAGTCTGAAAAGACTGATGGTCAGTAACTTTCAGAAGGACTGGTTTGTTCGGCGCTGCCAGCGACTCCCAGGTTTACAGACTTGCTCTGGACTGCTGGGTGTGGATCTCAGTCATGTGATCACAGCTTTGAGAGAAAAATACTGCATAAAAGCTGCCGACCTGTCAGGTGCTTCAAAACTAGTAAAGCACACCGCTCTGCTCGTTCCAGCTCAGCGTTTTTATTGTTGGACTCTCCCGGAGTAGCTTTGCATGAATCAAGTTCAGAGTAAGCCTTCTGTGTCTGAAACGAGCTGTTTTAGCTCCTCTCCCTGAAATCTAGATTTCCTGTGACTGGCTCCACCCACCTGGTAAAAAGACGTTTTGAAGATGACCTGTAACATCTTCCTCCTCCTTCTTCTGGGAGCTCACGTTGGGGTTCTCTAAAGCGAATCATCATTTAAAGTCCTGAATCCCGCCTCCACACGCTCTGCGCTTTAGCCTGACGAGAAGATTTGAATCTGTTCCTGTGATTCTTCCATAGTAGATGGATCTTTAGCTGATAACGAGCTGTGCCTTACTCCTGAGTTGAACTGAAAGGACTTGAAGTCATGAAATGTTTTATTTTCTCGGTGCATGACGTGAGCTCCAGCGTGTCGGTTCATCCGTGACAGCCGCCCGTCGCTGTCTGTGTCCACTCAAGTAAAACTTACAGGAAACCGACTCACTGTGCAACCAACGTGTAATTAACAATGATGAGATATTAAAAAACCGACTCGACTGCGTTTGTGCCTCTGAGACCTGCTTTTATGTTGGATGCTTTGAGGTCAGGTGGGATCCTTTCAGATGTTATTGGCTGTCATTTCCACCTGATTCGGTCTCGGCTGGTTTCCAGCACAGAAACATTTGTCTGTAAAATCCTTTCAGTTTGTTGTAAATATGCTGAATTTTGTGAATGTAAGAGTCTGTTGGTAGCAGCAGGAGAAGAGTCCAGATGGTTTATGGAAATATTTTTCCAGCAGACTCCCCAGTGTTCTCAATTATCTCTGCAAGGTCGAGCGGGGAAAACAAGCTTTTATTGTTTGATGCAGGACCGCGAGCACGCTCAGGAGGAGGAGTTCCTCTGGGCTATTTATAGAAGCTGCCCTGATTTCACCACCTGCTATAAATAAACTCACCTACATGCTTTTCATTCAGAGCTGTGCGTCAGGCTGTTTACGAGAATGGAAAGGAGCCTGTAGTAGCGACGAGGTCAAAGGTGACGGCTCCTCTGAGGGATGAACCAGGAGATCGTTGCAGCTTTGGACAGATTTGCATGAATATCAGCTTTGATAAAGCACATGTCTCAGTCTAACAGGACTGTCTTTCCCAAAATGTACTCTGTGTTTTCTTCAGTCAGACCTGAAACAAGTGCCTGAGAACATCACTTCATCAGGACAGTGTTGATGAAGTGAGCAGACGGCAGGTTTACGAGTGGCTCATGCAGGCATCTGAGCCTCGCCGGACGACATCAATGGCAAAGACGGCGCTGTACCAAAAATCACCCAGTGACTGCTTTGGTTACGAGCCTATTTCCATGGTAACCTGTAGTTTTTCTGTTGGTCTGCAAATGCTCACTAACCACTCACACAGTGGTGGTAAAACTCGAAAAAGGTTCGCCTTCAAAGTAAAACATGTTTTACATGGCACAACATTTATTTTGAAGGTGAACCATTTCCATTTCCTGTTTGCATGGAGACGCTGGGGTTTGAATGCCCGAGACTCTCAGAGCTGAAGAAGCTTCTTCAATGAGACGTGAAATGTGGCGTGAAGCATGACTGAGAGCCTGCACAGACGTGAAGCAGATCAGCTGACTGCAGCACCTGCTGTACTCTTAATGCACACACACGCTCTGTGGTTATTATTGAAAAATGTGAAAATCCGCTGATCAAAGCTGTGAACCAGAGCGATCTTATGACTTCATGCTGTTTGGCATGTTCAGATGATACTTGTGTCGACTGCTGACAGACTCCATCATTCGCTGCTGAATGCAAACGAGGTTAAAATCGTTCGGTCGTCTCCAGCTCATTACAGTCTCATCATGCTGGGAGTAGGAAATAAATAAACTTCCTGTTTCTCTCAGACTCGCTCCTCTCTCTGCAGAGCTGCCCCCCCCCCCCCCCCCTCCAATCATAAATCTGTGAGCCCTCCTCATCATGCACAAATGTCCTTTGATGGATGAACATTTGTCCACACAGAAAGAAGCTGTAATGGTGCCAGTTAAACTGGAATGAGCACACATCCTCCAATGAATACTGTAAATGCCATATGAATAATAAATTATCTGGCTGTGTGTGTGTGTGTGTGTGTGTGTGTGTGTGTGTGTGTGTGTGTGTGTGTGTGTGTGTTCAGTTTAAATTAATTCCTATGTGAACGTTTCCCAGATTGCCTCTCTTCAGTCAGATCTCCCCGCTGGCAGCAGCGGCCGCTCGGCGCTTCGTTGCTCTCAGATGAGGCTTTGATCAGCAGGAAGCAGACGCTGATGCTTTTATACTCTTTACACTAAAATCATCGTCGTCACTTATCCCTGTAAACGAAGGCCCAGCCTTCCTCCAACACCTCAGGCTGCATATTTAGAAAAATAAGAGCATTTTAGGGAAATATGCAGCTCTGCTCTCAGGTGGAAAACATGTCGTGTGATTAATTATAAACCCCTCGAATAGCCATAACAGTGACGTCATCATTCGTCAGAGTGATGCGTTATTACAACATATTTACAGTCAACACACGTATGAAACATGTGCCTCAAATTTAGAGTAACGATTTTGGTTTCTTTGGTCGACGTTGTCTGAAGAGATCGTAATGAAAATGTAACAACTTTCACAATCAGACCAAGGACGCCCCGTATGCTCCGAGCCTGTCGGACAGTTTGTTACTGCGTTTATAGAATAATTATGAAGCTGAGCATATGACCACAGCGCTCACGTGAAAATTATAAGGACTCCCGCTCTCATCGTGTCCTCGTCACACACAGGTGAGCCAATCAAACATCACAATACACACTAATGTAAATCCTTTACAGCTGTTGTCCAGCGGTCCCATTTAACTTCAATATTTAATATAAAATGAACTCATAATATTCTCATTAAAAAGAATAAATGAATATTCCGGCACAGGTGAGCCTCCATATCAGAGAGTTGGCTTTCATGAGGGATTCGTTTGTTTTTCTGCAGAACATCTCCGCCTTTCACCCACATCTGTAAACCTCTGGACAGGAAAGAGGCGACCCTGTTTGTTAGTGTAACAGTGAATGAATGACAGTGCGGTCAGGGCCGATGTTTGAGTCGGGGTGTGTGTGTGTCTCTGTGAGAGCAACAAACCAACCAACCCTGCTGTAACGTTTCCTCAGACACACCTTCACGGCCAGGCTTCCTGCAGACAGCAGCCACCCGGCTTCAGTGGGATAGACACAGCACACATATTTTATCCAAGTCAGATTTTTGTAATATTCCATGAAATATATAAAAGGTTTTTAATTTTCCGTAATATGTATGGAAAAGCTCAAATTATTGTAAAAAAGAGCTGTTGCTCACAGAGCCTTTAAAGCATGAATCTGCTCATTAACAGCATTAAATATTTGTGCAGAAAGAAACCATCCGATCGTTCACTCGCAGCTTTTTCTTGTGCCAAACATTTAGACACACGCTCTCTGCAGGTGAATCATTTATTAATCACATTATCGGGGCTGCACACTCAGGCTATGATTAGCAGCAAATCAGTGCAGCTGCTATAAATAACCACAAAGTGCTCGAGTGTGTGGGCTTGTGTTACTCATGTTGTGAGGCCATAAATCTGTTAATGAAGTCACACTGTGAGGACCGAGTCCTCTGAATGTAAGTCGTTAAGTCGATGGAGACGTGTGAGCGAGAGAGTGTGAAAAGAGATGAAGAACACAAGGATGAGATGATAGAAGGATGAGTTATTAGAGAAGAGGAGGAGCATCACTCTGCAGTAGGGCTGCCACGATTAGTCGACTATCAAAATCGTCAACGACTAATTTAATAGTCGACGCGTCGTTTGAAGCTTTGTAAGATCCCAAAAGACGCAGGAATAAGTAGCAGGATTTAAGAGTGTAATAACGGACTGAAACAGAAGATGGCAGCACTGCATGTACAACGATGCCAGCTGCCGTTAAACCCCCGAAGAAGAAGAAGCAGTGTCCCAGAATTCATAGCGCAGCCCAGCTCAGTTTCCAACAATGGCGGCAGCTAGTTAGTTTTAATATTACTCTTATTATTCTTTCTGGGTCACAAAATAAACGTTTGACATATTTTCAGGCGAGAATGTAGCTGTGGAAACCTCAAATATCTGCTCAGTTTATCAGGACACCGCATATTTTCAAAAGCGCTCCGACGTTTTCAGAAACGTCTGTTACCCACTAGCTCGATAGCTAGCCGGGGGCTAGGTCACTAGAGCCGTGAGAACACCGGACTCCCGGCAAATCGTTTTCAAACCCACCGCCGCTACTCAGGTTAAACATGATATATGAGTCACTTAGATAACTTGAAAATGTTATTGTTTGGCTTTTTTTAGTATTTTATTTGTTCCTGAGTAAATCGGTTTGGCTGAGATTAAAGTTATAGTTTTTACACAGCTGAATAAACGTCAAGCAGACAGCTGATCATCAGAAGTGTGAGATGCTCAAGAATTTACTCCGGTGTCCTGTTATATTTTAGATAGCAAGGAGTTTATTAAACTTCACCGAAACAATCTGCAAATTTCATTTAAATTTAATAAACGATCATCTTGTCTTTATTTTTAGTTAGCACAGACCTGAAACACTTAAAGCTGTAAGCTAGTGATAGTTATATAAGAGCAGATGCTGCTGGTGCAATCCGGTTGTTCAGTCTGATGTCACTAGCCGTGTCTGGGCCTAAACTCCGCTGCAGGTCCATATATCAAACGATCACTATGGCATCACTGAGAGTTGAAAAACTGTCTAAAGTCTTTCATCTCTAATAAAATGATCAGCGTTCTGCTCTACCAGGTGTAACAATTGAGTTTAACATCCAGGCATCCATGAAAACGGAATTTATGACATTTAACGGAGTTAGAAGTTAGCAGGGAGTTAGCTCGCTAGCTTCTATCTAAATACAATATAGCATGTCCTGACTGCGGGGCTTTGGAAACAAATTCAAACGTACAGCTCTGTTATCACTTCCAACATAAATGAAGACAGAAAACTAAACAGCAGTGACGTTTGTAGGGTTACTGAAGTTGGGCTAGCTGGTATATAATGATGTGCTACGTGACCGCTAGCGACACAGCTATGTTAGCATAATATAAACAAGCTAACTTTTTTCCCACTTGATAAAAGTTAATGTGAGTGTTCTCGGTGGTCAGGAACAAATGTAATCGCATGGCAGGATGCTGTAAAAGGACCAAACTTCAGCCAGGAGAACAACTGAGATAATCCATCCACAATACGAGGTTAGTCATTCATATACTGCTGCATGGGCTGGGCTGTAGTTACATCCTAAGGTTTTAAAAACTGAGCTTAAATAAATGATTAGCGGTAATAAAAGCCGAGGGAGGTCAACAGGGATCACTGACTGTTTTAGGAGCTTTTTGAGATCAAATAGAAGAAAATACAAAACATTAAACATGTTAACAACACAAAAGCCATATTAAACGCAGACTACTTTAGACCCGGAAGTAGGATTCGTCACGTCATCACTTAACGACCGGATAAGCTGTACATTTTACGTCCAATGGATGATGATCTGATTAGTCGACTATCAAAATAATTGTTTGTGGCAGCCCTACACTGCAGACACAGAAACAAGTCGTCACAAAGCCCAGTTTTAGTTTTAACGATGCTCATCTTTCATTAAGAGTCTGTAGACAAACCTGGAGACAGTCCTGTGAGCCTGTGTGTGTGGTTTTAGGTTCCAGGTCAGAGGTCAGCGTGTGTGTGCTGCTGTTTAACTCAGTCCCAGCGTGCTGCGTGCTAACCATGTTACTTTAACTAAAAACAAGCTGACTGTACCTGTAAGGAACATTAACCCTGGCTTCATTGTTTACATCTGAAGCTTGTGTCACTCTGTGGCTCTGATTGGAGGTTTCACATGACAGTGAAGGATATTCCCCCGTCTGTGAGTGCTGCACATTTATGTGGTGATTTTCTTATTTTTAGACCAGCCTGCTTTTCTCTAATACTTTGTAAATTAGTCATCCGGCCCATAACAGCCTTCTTTGACCTTCTGTTCAGACTCATGGGTGTGAAAGGATGTGAGAGAGAATTCATTTCTACTGAGTAGAAATGAATTCTACTCGCCTCTGTCAGTGCGCCCCAGGGCAGCTGTGGCTACAATGTAGCTTGCTATCGCCAGTGTGTGAATGTGTGTGTGAATGGGTGAATGACTGAATGTAGTGTAAAGCGTTTTGGGGTCCTTAAGGACTAGAAAAGCGCTATACAAATGCAGGCCATTTGACCATTTACCAGTATAAACTCTGTAGCTGTACACACACACACACACGCTCGGTTTTATCAAATGTCAGTGAGATAAAGAGTAGAGTATAAATACGACAAAAAACCAAAGAAGAAGACGTCTGGAAGTTGTCGGGTATCATCCAGTAGAGACGGGTGTTCAGGTGTGTGTGTGTGTGTGTGTGACCTTGGCTCCACAGTTGTCATGCTCAGACCTCAGCTTCCCTGCCCTTGGCAATACGGTTGTTATAGCAACCGCGGCAGCTTGCAGGCTCATTGGCTGGCAGGTTGAGAAGGAACGTCTGAGTGTGTGTGTGTGTGTGTGTGTGTGTGTGTGTGTGTGTGTGTGCGTGCGTGCGTGCGTGTGTGTGTGTGTGCGTGTGTGTGTGTGTGGAGAGAGATACCATCTCTGAGATCAATGGAGCTTCGTGGCCGACACACCTGTTCTATTTCTGCTTCTATTATTTCATACACGGCTGCTCCGTGTGTCACACACCTCTGCATGCACTGACCTTTCCGAACTACACACACAGACTCACACACACACAGGTCTCAGGTTAAGCTACAGGTACCACAGTGCAGTGAGCGTGCTGGTTGAACATCAGCCCCTGTGAGTAAATCTGTTCGTACTATTATTATTATTGCTGTTCCTCCAGATGCTCATGTTTATCCTCTGAACCAGCACACGGAGACACAATAACATCCTGATTTCATAAAAATGTAAACGCACCAGAAATGGGAGCAGTTTATTTTGACCCATCGACCCCGGGAGCTGAGGCTGGGTAAAAAGGAGCGTCAACAATTAAATGTTCAACTTTTACAAATATTGTCCTCATGTTCAGCTCTATCTTACCATCACAGTTCAAAATAAGCCTTCTTTTTATCAGACTGAAACAAGCCTCCCCTCAGAAATCCAGTTTTCCTCTTACTGACAGCAGGATAAGGACGGTGTTCCCACATTTATCCAGCCATGTTTTCCAGCTCCTGTGGGATCGCGTGCCATCTCCATCCCAGCAGGCTAAAACTGCCCAGCCCGCCTCACTGTGCTGATTGGCTGACAGCAGCAGCAAAATGGATCCATGAGTGTCACACACCGGATCTGAGAGGACGGACAGTTTTGTCCGTCCTCTCAAACAGGAGACAGAAAATAAACTGGTGTCTGTGAGGTCACAGTGAGGAGACTCGGCGAAGGTCACGAAACACGACCTTTACAACAATAACAGAGCATGAGACTGTGTGTGTGTGTGTGTGTGTGCTGATAATGATGCCATTAAAGCAGCAGGTGTATTTATAGCGCTGTCTGCAAAGGAGAACATTGACCCTCTGAACGGGAGACGAAGAACGATCCTCCCGCGCCGATCGGCGCATCGGGCGACAAGAGAACGCCATCGAACTCGGTCCATCGCGGCAGTTGCTGCTTCATCCCATGACAGCTTGGCCGAGCGTGAATCTTCAAGGAACGTACTCCTCCAAGTTATTTTGGGTCTTCCTCGCCGTCTCTTTCCATTCCTCGGGTTCCACAGAACCGCGACACGGGTGGGTCTCGGGTCCGGTAGCCGAAGGATGTGAGCGGCGAATCTGAAACGGCGCTTGGTGACTTGGACGTGGAGCGGCTTCCTCGTTAGTAACGCGATCCCGATATGTGATCTTGAGCAGCCGTCGAAGGCAACGCTGTTGGAAGATGTCGAAATCATTGTTGGGTCTGCGCCTCGCAGGCCTCGCTGGTTCAAAGACTCATCACCCGTGAAGAAAGAAAGACAAACAGCTCAACTTGCTAGCAAGGGGAGCCTGGTCAGATCCTCAGAGCAGCAGTGTGTGTGTGTGTGCATGTGGGTGTTTTTGTGTGACTTCCTGCTGATCGCAAAGGGTCACCTCCCCTCACCCTGCATATGACTCAACCCCTTTTTAACAGTCTCACCACACAGAAGCACAGGTGAGGCCATAAAGGGCAGGAAGTAAAACATCCTCCCTAAATAAGGACCAGAAGCTTACATGCAGTGTGCTGTTACCCTCGATGTGGGGAACAGAAAAATCTCTAAACATACAGGTTAAAACAAGGTTTACAGATTTAAGCACAACGACAGCATTTAACATTTCACTCTAACATTCATTAAAAAGTTTAATTCTACATGTTTATGATGATTCATCACTTCTACCACTGTGTGACACCAAATCCATCACGTAAAGCTGCGAGTGACGAATCGGTTCCAACATTAAATCTTTAAAATGATGTAAAAACGCTGCCACAGTCTCTGCTGTGATGTTCGTGCGTGTGTTGTAGTTTTAAAGCAGCTCTTTGTTTGCCTGAGTAAAGTTTTGAGTGCTCCTTTACTCCTGCGTATACCTTATAGCCATATGTTCTCTGATTGGTCGTCTGTGTTATTACCTGTCTCCTCCCCTCCGTCCTTTGTCTTTCTAACGTCTCCGCCTCTTTCCTCCCTTCAGCCTGGCGCTGCACCCGGAGCGCTCCCTGGTGGCGACGGGTCAGGTGGGCAAGGATCCGTATGTGTGTGTGTGGGACACCTTCACCGCCCAGACCGTGTCACTGCTGCGTGACGGACACACACACGGCATCGCCTGCCTCGCATTCAGCGCTGATGGACAGGTGACGCGCACACACACACACACACACACACACACACACACACACACAGTCTAAGACTATGATTTTTAAAGATAAGGCTGGAATCAAATGTAAATTTTCTGGAAACTCTTTAGTTTTCATGTGAATGAATGAGCTGCATTAATAATTAATAATCCACCTTAAATCTACAGCATGCAGTGTAATGTAATCTTCAACACTGAGACCCTGCAGCTGGTGGGATCATTTCTATGTGAAGGATTTTGACAAAGATTTGACATTTATGCTGAACACAAACACATCCAGCATAAAAAGCATGAACGATGAAAGTCCTGCATTATTCTTAATGAGCACCAGGGGGCGACAGCAACAAGATTTCTGCTCCTTTAGAAGTGCGACACTTTGCGTCACACTGAGTAAAACATTAGAAATAAGGACCATCCAGCCCGCGCTCGCTGCACTCTCAGGCTTCGTGACATCTTTGATACCGTCTGTGGTTTTGAGTAAATAAGCCCGTGTGGCCCAGTGGGAATCTGTGGTCCACATAAACGCCGTCATCGGTGCTGTCGACTGATATTATTGTTTAGTAACAGGACTTGAGGCCTGTTTTTTGGGTTTACTGGGACCCAGATTATGACTCTGCCCGTGGGGCCCTCATGATGCTTGATGTGACGATAAGCAGACCTCTGAGGCTGAATGTGTCCTGGCGGCTTTTGTCAGATGAGTTTTGAAATTTCCGCTTTAGAAACGTGACAAAGATTTAGTCGTCCATCAGGGCTGTGGGCAGTAAATTTTTCTGCAGAGATAATGAAGCATTATGAAGTTTATCGGGGTCAGTCAAAGCCCAATAATCAATCTGTGTGTGTGTGTGTGTGTGTCCTGCATCAACCCAAAGGTCATAGAAGAATGACTCGGTGAGAGGAAGGAGGGGCAGGAAAAGGGCAGAGTGAGCTGAGAGGATGATGATAAAAGTAATGACATCATCCATCACTTTGGTTCAGTAACTTACAGTCAAAGGTGGAAAATGAGTGCGGTGCAACCCACCTGTCCTAAACTCACACACAGCATCAACCTCACATCATTTTCTCTACAGCTGCATCGATTTACCGCAGGTCGCTCTGTCAGAGGCGAGCACGCCTGGTCTTCAGACTCTGGCACGATGCACTTTGATTCTTTGGAAGAAGAACGCAGACATCGCGCTAAAGTTCGTGTCAGACCCTTGTGTCCTCACAGGGCTCCTCTCTGTGTCAATCAGCACAGTTATTAATGCTTTGTGTGCGACCCCATCGTGCTGCTGAAACACCTCTGAGGACTCCACAAACATCTGCAGGTGCTCCGTAGTATCGCACACCGACGATGGTAGCAGCTGCGACGTGACGCCTCTGTGGACGGGACTTGTTTTTCCTGCACATCCCACCTGCCTGGTTGGATTTCTGGGAAGTCCAATTGGAAAGCTTCCTCGAACTCTTCATCGTGCTCCTCAAACCCTTTCTGAGAACAGAGCAGAGCTTATTATCAGATGGACATCCTCTGTAATGGCCAGCAGGGGGCGGCTGGCTTCAGTGAGCGCTCTCCTGATCAGTTTATGGTCTCAGTCGCTGCTTTCGAGTCTTTTCAAGTCAACATCATATTAATTTAGGAAATTATCCTCCGGTTTGAGTGAGGCAGGACCAGAGAGCGGGACAGGGTTAAAGGTCAGCCCCAAGTCACGGCTGGTTTCAACACACTGAGAAACAATCAACCTCGTTACCGATGACTTTGTCAGTATTTTAAAGGAGCTCCTGAAAATCAAAACCTGATTCAAATTTGACCGACGGCTGATTAAAGATCGTCTTCTCGGGCGCGTCGGGTCGGAGAAACGTCGAGCGCTCGTTCTGTGACGTGTTTCTGTCATAACCAGCAGTTAATGTTGTAGTAGATCAGAATATGAACAGCCGTCCATCCTGTGGCTGATTGTACGTTTGCAGTCTGAATATTGAGGCACGTGTAGCCTTTAGCAGACATTGTGATTAACACCTCGGTGCACAAGCTCGATTCATGACGTGCTTTGGTCAACAGGAAGAGCAACAGTAGCAGGAGATGGTCTGCTTTAAGGCGTGGCTGATCAGTGCCGTCCTCAGTGTGATGCTTTTATTAAAACAGCGTTATTATTCCTTATACTGTGGAAGATGAGCTCTCTAAACACCGGTGGGTTTTTCCTCTCGTCTCCGTGACGTGCAGTTTTAATAAAGATGCCTTTCACTCATTGCAGTCGCATATCTCCTGCTCCAGTGCTGGATGTTCACAGCCAATCAGAAGAACATTGTCTTAGAGAGGGGAGGAGTTACAACTGCTGCACTGAGGCTCATGAGATAAAGAAGGATTACTTTGAACTGTGAATCATGCAAAGCTGCTGAAGGACATCAGCTGACTCTGAAACCTGAAAATGGGTCAAGATCAAGTCCAGGTTCAGATTTCTGGCTTTTGTAAATGTGAATATTAAAGCGCGTTGCTCCTGAAGCATTGGTTGCTTTCTGCGATCACATGTAGACTCGTACGTGTAGTGACGTTCGTGTCCTCGTGCTTCCCGGACTTTTTTTAGTCCGATCAGATTCCCAGGAGCTGTAATCCAGGAAGCAGACGCTCCATTTGTTCTGCCATTGACTGTCTCGTTCTGCTCCTGACCTAAATGTAGTACGGGATGTGCACGCACATCTCTCTGCATGTTTGATTTCACTCATCTGTGTGTGTGTGTGTGTGCGTGTGTGTGTGTGTGTGTGTGTGTGTGTGCAGCCTGAGCAAATAGTTCCCTCTCAGCCACCTGGAGTGCTGGAGTTGCTTTTATACGCCTCCTTTTCCCTCCCGCTGACTCCACCGTGACTCATTTAGCAAACAAACCTGGTGGAGTCGCTCTGAGTTTACCGGCAGCGCCGCGTCTGACGGCAGCGCCACAGACGCCAAACTCGGTGTCGTGTCAACACGTTAGAATAACTTCTAACGAATGCTTCCCCCAGTCCCTGCAGGTCCCTCCCATCGTGTCAGCCTGCGGCTGGGAAAATGAAACGCGTCACAAACCAACATATGAAATAACCCTGGGTGTGAGTGGGCGGCGTGCGCGGTAAATAAACTGTTTCTCAGCAACTGATGCTGAAATAAGAAAATCAATAGAGCTGTAAAGAGCGAAATCATAAATAACAGCAGCTTAGAGTCAGACCCGCCTTCACTCACAGAGAACATGATGATGGTGCTGACGGGTTTATCAGCTCTGTTCACGTGCAGCTCAGCTTACAAAATACCCGAATACCTGAAGGTGGGCGTGGACCCGGAGCTGAGGACCATCTTCATCGACCATCTCAGACGTGCTCTCGCTGTCCTCTTTCTGCCGTTTGGTGGCGTTTCTGTGCGTTAGGGAGCGTCAACATGAAAACACCTTAACCATCATCCTCCAGCTCTCCTGTGCTCCACAGCTCCGTAGCCACCCGCCATCGTTATCTGTCGACGGCCCAACATCGCTTCACTAATGATGAGATTTCCATCCAAACGTCCTTCAGTCTGAAGACGGTTCGTCATCTTTGGAATTTAAACATATAGAAATGAAAGCAGTGTTGTCTGCAGGGCGGAGCCACACTGTGGGGGGGCCTAACTTTAACTTCCAGGTGTTTTACAGGAAGTGAGGCGTTCCTTTCAAAGCGATTGTGAAAGAAGAACTAATCATTTGATTTGGGTCGAGCATTAAAAGAGAGAGCGGTAAAGGTCGGCTGAATAATACAGCACCCATCGTGCACGTCAACATATTTATTATAAGATAAGGACTCGTGCACGCCACGATGTGGCTGACGAGTGTTTACGATGTACGATGAGACAATCTTCTTCTGCAAAATCACCTTTAAATTCAAACGACTTCTAATTCCTGACGGTGGGATTATTTCCTCCTGATTCTCGTGTATTTACAGGAAAACACTGTAAGTTAAATAAAATGAAATTCCATTAACCTCTTAAGCCCCAAACCTACCTGACCTTTTGCCCCCGTATCAGGGGCGTTGGGGCTTAAGCGGTTAATTAGGAATTCTGCTCTTAGTCCTGTTAATAAGTGTTAGCAGTGACCTGGCCTGGTCCTTGCTGTCAGCTCCTGACGGACTCAGTGAAGACACTAAAAACCTGTTTTTTACTTTGGTTTTGATTTGTGATTCTAACCGTGGAGCCTGGAAAAGCTGAAGTCTTTGTGAGCGTCACAGCAGGACGACTCTGGAAGGTCTGATGCTGAAAACACATCAAACGTTTGCTGGAAAACCAGATCTGAAGGTGTCGTTGAGGTCAGACGGTGATGAAACTGCCAATAAGCTGCACTGGTTCTGGTTTCTGTGGACGTGAGTGATATTAATGAAAACGCTGTCGCTGCTGCTGAGCTGTGAGGCGACTCTGTGAATGCTGAGCCAGCAGTTTCTGCCCCTGGCACTGACTTTGGATGACTGAACATCTCAGGCTAAATCAAAATAAACACACAATCAATAAAATAATCATAACTCCAGCTTAATAATAAATCAAGTGTGCAGGCTGTGGCTGATTTATTGAGGACTGCTGTGAAGCTGAATCCTTTATGATCTGCTGAGTCTTTGATCACTGAAGGAGCGCAGACGTCTGTTTGCGCAGCAGCTCGACGCTCCTTTCAGGTATTCTTCCCGTTAACCTTTCAATTCAATTCAATTCAATTTTATTCATATAGCGCCAAATCACAACAAAAGTCGCCTCAAGGCGCTTCATAGATACAGAGGAAACCCCAACAATCATATGACCCCCTGTGAGCAGCACTTTGGCGACAGTGGGAAGGAAAAACTCCCTTTTAACAGGAAGAAACCTCCGGCAGAACCAGGCTCAGGGAGGGGCGGGGCCATCTGCTGTGATTGGTTGGGGTGAGAGAAGGAAGACAGGATAAAGACATGCTGTGGAAGAGAGACAGAGATTAATAACAGATATGATTCAGTGCAGAGAGGTCTGTTAATACATAGTGAGTGAGGAAGGTGACTGGAAAGGAAAAACTCAATGCATCATGGGAATCCCCGGCAGCCTACGTCTATTGCAGCATAACTAAGGGAGGATTCAGGGTCACCTGGTCCAGCCCTAACTATATGCTTTAGCAAAAAGGAAAGTTTGAAGCCTAATCTTAAAAGTAGAGATCGTGTCTGTCTCCTGAATCCAAACTGGAAGCTGGTTCCACAGAAGAGGGGCCTGAAAACTGAAGGCTCTGCCTCCCATTCTACTTTTAAATACTCTAGGAACAACAAGTAGGCCTGCAGAGCGAGAGCGAAGTGCTCTAATAGGCTGATATGGTACTACAAGGTCATTAAGATAAGATGGGGCCTGATTATTTAAGACCTTGTATGTGAGGAGCAGGATTTTGAATTCTGGATTTAACAGGAAGCCAAAACAGGAGAAATCTGCTCTCTCTTTCTAGTCCCTGTCAGGACTCTTGCTGCAGCATTTTGGATCAGCTGAAGGCTTTTCAGGGAGTTTTTAGGACTTCCTGATAATAATGAATTACAGTCGTCCAGCCTGGAAGTAATAAATGCATGAACTAGTTTTTCAGCGTCACTCTGAGACAGGATATTTCTAATTTTAGAGATGTTGCGCAAATGGAAGAAAGCAGTCTGATATATTTGTTTAATATGTGCGTTGAAGGACATGTCCTGGTCAAACATGACTCCAAGGTTCCTCACAGTGTTACTGGAGGACAAGGTAATGCCATCCAGAGTAAGAATCTGCTTAGATACCATATTTCTAAGATTTTCAGGGCCGAGTACAATAACCTCAGTTTTATCTGAATTAAGAAGCAGAAAGTTAGCGGCCATCCAGGTCTTTATGCCTTTAAGACATTCCTGCAGTTTGACCTCAGCCTTTCCAAGCAAACCTTTGAAAACGCTTTAAAGGTTTGGTCGTTAGAAATAAACTTGAGTTCATCTGAAATGTTGCAGAGTTGCTATATTTACACTTACAAACACGTCACATGAGCGTCAGGCTAATCGAGCAGGGAGCCCCGCCCTCTGTCAGCTTGGATTAAGCTTTTGCACGTATGAAGCAGATGAGCTGTCAGATTTCTGCACGTTCAGCCTCTTTTTTAAATTGTTTGTAGACATTTTGGATGCGTAACCGTCCTCGTCTCTCCTCCGCAGCGGCTGGCCTCGGTCGGCCTGGACGCCAAGAACACGGTGTGTATCTGGGAGTGGAAGAGAGGGAAGATCCTGGCCACGGCCACGGGACACTCGGACAGGGTGAGAGCGTGCACCAATCAGCTTCCTCTGCAGTTAAGCCTCGCCGCTTGCCGCCGTCTGGCAAAGCCTCTGGGCGGTGCCGTCTGAGCGGGACAGAAAATCAGCGTGAAGCACCACACACCAATCAGATCTCAATAAAAAATCTTTTACAGAGTTTGAAAGTGTTTCCTTCTCATCGTACTTCCACTGTGCATGCACGCGTTTTCACATAAACCCGATAACGGACGTTTCTTCTGTTCTCCAGATCTTTGACATCTGCTGGGATCCGTTTCAGCAAAGCCGCCTGGTGAGCTGCGGCGTGAAGCACATCAAGGTAACGCAGAAATCGTCGTTTTGTGCTCGTCTCCAGAAATGTGGTATAACTTTAACCTTTCACATGCTCACTGTGGTGGTCTGAGCTGAATTTGTTGGGACATCTTGTGCTGACACAGTAAAACATGCTGTGCTTCATAAATTAGAGTCAGAAAGAAGGAAACGGGAGGGCTTGTTTTAGGGCGGGGCTACTGTGTGATTGACACTTCTGGTGCCCGTTGGTCTTTCAGTTAGCCCCTCCCCTCACTCTTTACATGTGCTTTTGAAACTAAGTCCATCGTTAATCTGTAACGTATTCCTCCTACCCAGAAATATGACTGGTCAGCACATTGACCTTCTCCACCTTCATGTAGCCGCTTAGTTTCACTCGAGGTAATAAAATAGTTCCTCTGAACGCCCGTCATTAAATATCTCTAACGAGCCGAGAAGGAAGCAGATATAAAAGCTGGAGACAACTCCCAGCTCAGCTTCTCTCATCCAATCAGAGTCCAGTCCAGATATCAAAAAGCACCTTTACATGGTTCACTGCTGTGGATTTAAATACAAGACAAATCCAGGACAATTTAGATTGTTTTTTCTTTTTTATTTGCTGTTTTGAACACAAACACGACCAAAGCGTGCTCGGTGAGTTGGTGGAGATCACTCTTCCCCAGCCTGCTGGAGCCTCCTTCCCAGTGCTCTCAGTATTCTCCTCAGTGGTATGCGCGGTAACCCTCTCGCAGGTGCGTCCTCGGCACTCTCTGTTTGGGTTCCTTGTTCCCTCCGCAGACCCCTTTCTCTCGCATCTCCGTCACTTTCTCTCGCATCTCCGTCACTTTCTCTCGCATCTCCGTCACTTTCTCTCGCATCTCCGTCACTTTCTCTCGCGTCTCCGTCACTTTCTCTCGCATCTCCGTCACTTTCTCTCGCGTCTCCGTCACTTTCTCTCGCGTCTCCGTCACTTTCTCTCGCATCTCCGTCACTTTCTCTCGCGTCTCCGTCACTTTCTCTCGCGTCTCCGTCACTTTCTCTCGCGTCTCCGTCACTTTCTCTCGGGTCTCCGTCACTTTCTCTCGCATCTCCGTCACTTTCTCTCGGGTCTCCGTCACTTTCTCTCGCATCTCCGTCACTTTCTCTCGGGTCTCCGTCACTTTCTCTCGCATCTCCGTCACTTTCTCTCGCATCTCCGTCACTTTCTCTCGGGTCTCCGTCACTTTCTCTCGCATCTCCGTCACTTTCTCTCGGGTCTCCGTCACTTTCTCTCGCATCTCCGTCACTTTCTCTCGCATCTCCGTCACTTTCTCTCGGGTCTCCGTCACTTTCTCTCGCATCTCCGTCACTTTCTGTCGTGTCTCCATCGCTCTCCAGAAACTCTTCCATGAAGCGGTCTAAAACCGGAAAGCCATCCTCCATGAAATGTTCAATGATGCTCATCACATCTTCACGTAGCTTTTCCAACGCCTCTGGCCTGTAGATTCCATGAATGGTGGCCACTTCATGACTGGCTTTAGCGTCCTTAGCCCCGTTTTTCTTTTTAGGCTTGTGTTTCAGGTCGTGGTCCATGTTTGCTTCTGTGTTTGTGAAGAAGTAAGCTCAGGTGTGTTTAGTTTTAAACTCTGCAGAGGGAACTGCGATGTAGCCGTTGTCAAGGTGATCATTGGTTCTTATGCAGACAGGGAGGGCGGCAGATTTTCATAGCATAACTTTAACCTTTCACATGCTCACTGTGGTGGTCTGAGCTGAATTTGTTGGGACATCTTGTGCTGACACAGTAAAACATGCTGTGCTTCATAAATTAGAGTCAGAAAGAAGGAAAAGGGAGGGCTTGTTTTAGGGCGGGGCTACTGTGTGATTGACACTTCTGGTGCCCGTTGGTCTTTCAGTTAGCCCCTCCCCTCACTCTTTACATGTGCTTTTGAAACTAAGTCCATCGTTAATCTGCGTCTAGGACGCAGATCTGGCCTCGAACAGTAAGAAGGTGTCTCCCCGTCTCCTTCCTGACCGCCTCCGTTTGTGTTCGCAGTTCTGGTCCCTGTGCGGTAACGCTCTCACACCAAAGCGGGGGATTTTCGGGAAGACGGGCGACCTGCAGACCATCTTGTGTGTGGCCTCGGCTAAAGATGACATCACGTACTCCGGGGCGCTTAACGGAGACATTTACGTCTGGAAGGGACTCAACCTGATCCGAACGGTCCAGTCCGCCCACAGCGTGAGTCTCACCTCTGCTTCCCGTCGCAGCAGAAGGCCAGCGTGACACTCGTCTGCACGTCTGGCTGACGTGGGTCCATCGTTGCTTCATTGTGTGGATGCGTGTGTGTTCTCAGGCCGGTATCTTCAGCATGTATTCCTGCGAGGAGGGCTTCGCCACGGGCGGCAGAGACGGCTGCATCCGACTGTGGGACGTCGACTTCAAACCCATCACTAAGATCGACCTGCGAGAGGCCGAGCAGGGATACAAAGGTACGGTCACGGGGTCACCGCAGGTCATTACAGCAGCAAAGGTGACAGTGTTGCATCACACAGGTGCACACAGGGACGAGGTCTCAGCTTCTAACACAATTTAATAGAAAAGGTTTGTTTGAGGCTGCAAAGTTAAGGTACGGAGAGGGGCTCAGGTGGGAGGGAGGGGCTCAGGTGGGAGGGAGGGGCGGGTTTATCTCTATTCTAAACAATGAGGAGGAACGGTCCTTACATCCCGACGGTTCTTTGTCAGCTGAAGGTTTTAAAATGACCTGATTTTCTTTGAGGAGGTTTCTCATCTTTATTTTTCAGCTCAAATCCAGAGGTGGTGGCTGTTTGAACCCCTCGCCTCCCCCTCCTCTGAAATGTCGCTGCCCAGCAGGAGGTGCAGACGTACGCTCTTCCTTCAGGAGCAGCTCGAGGGCGAGCCATTAATCCCACCGCCTCCTTTTAAAATCTCCTCTCTGAAGATTTTGAGGAAGAAGTTAAAAAGGAAGAAAAGATGAAAGGAAGGAGGCAAAAGTTTTGTCAGTTTGAAACGAGTTCTCCTCTTTAACACATCTCTGCTGCAGACACGATGGAGCTTCTGATTAACCGTCAAAGTTCATCTCCTCAAAAACATCCTGAAACCAGTCGCTGTGACATCTGTGGACAGGAAATGTGGGAGCATCCTGCTCTAGGACAGCTTTGCATGATTCTCCTTGTTTCTTATAACGCTCAACGGTTTGAATCCGTCCGAGTTCTGACATTGACCGACGTGACCCAACAGATACAAACCTGCCATCTCATGGTGGATTAGTCTGAAAGGCTGCTAATATATCGGCGCCTAAAAATGTTGGAGTTCCACGCCCGATGAGACGACGAGCCCGTCCTCTTCGCCTCTCGCTGCTCTGTACGTGGACAGGAAGTCGGTTTGTTTCTGCTTCCTTCTCCTCTCCCGCGGTGCGCCGCGCTCTTCCTGCGTCTGAAGCTGAAGAAAAAATAATCGTTCCCAGTTATTTCCCACGTGCCTCACAAACTCCTCTGCTGTCGGCCTGTTTTGGCTGCTGAACCTCTGGAGTTTCTAACAACATTACAGGAAAACATCACATGCTGAGCGATGCCATCAGCCACAGCAGATGCTCTTAATTGGCGAGCGCTGAGCTGCTGAGCAGCCCTGCTAATTACATTTCCGATGGTGGAAAAAAGCAGTTTTAGCAGCAAAACTTTAAAAAAACACGAAGGTTGAAGCCGAGCTGAGTCAGCAGGTTGAACTACATTCACAAAGTCCAGATCTCCCTCTGATCAGACACCTCCTGCGCTCCTCCTGGGGGTGTTCTGAACTGAGATGAATGATGTGAGTGTCCACGTGTCTCTGCTGTAGTGCAGGTGTGCGTTTCAGTCGAACCGGATTCTTTTCCTAAAACTAACCGAATCATTTTTGGTGCTTTTAAAGTGAAAAAATAAAAAACGAAGCAGTCCAGAGGTTCATGGAGCTCCGTCCACCGTCACCTGGCTGCACCGCCACCTCTCCAGCGTTTATTTAGTGGATTTAACCACCAAGTTCATCAAGACCGAGGACCTGCTTCCTCTGCAGCGCTGTCGTCTTCCATTTTTATCCTCCTGTTTGCTTCTTTTCCTCTCCACTGGTTTTATTTTTGTCTTTCTCCTGATGTTTTGACAGTTTTGTGTCACCTTACCTTCTCCTTTCCTCTCCTCCCTCCTTCAGGTCTGTCTATTCGCAGCGTCTGCTGGCGAGCCGACCGGATCCTGGCAGGGACGCAGGACAGCGAGATCTTTGAGGTGAGGAAGAAGACGAAACCTCACGCTGTTCCCTCCCTGCGGCGACGCGTTTCAAAGAGTTTTATTTTTGTGAAGACCTCCTGCTGACACGCAGGCAACAAAATGTTCTCATTAATCAAAACTGTGAAGAGTTTCTAATGTCAGGCAGTTTTAGCAGCTCAGATCGGCACTGAAACGTGCGTGATGTGGTGCTTTAAAATGTGAAAACCTGCTCTTGAGTTGTTGTACCTGTGCAGGTGATGGTGCGGGACCGGGACAAGCCGCTGCTCATCATGCAGGGACACAGCGAGGGCGAGCTGTGGGCGCTCGACGTTCACCCCAAAAAGCCTCTGGCTGTCACCGGCAGCGACGACCGCTCCGTCAGGTCGGTGCTCTCTTTGGACTGTGAATCATGCAAAGCTACTGTGGCTGAGTGTGAAAATGGAAGCACAGAGCTGAGGCGAGCAGAGTGATACAGATCCTTACACTGAGTGCTGCTTTGGCTCTTCCTCACAAAATCACTTTGTTTTCATCTGTTATGAACAAAAACTGACAAATCTGAACCTGAAACAACCTGAAATCAGCTCATGGAGACATCATGTTGCATTTGTACCTTTCTTAAAAATATCAAAGATTATAAATTTAACTTGTTGATTACACCTCTGTGTGTGTGTGTGTGTGTGTGTGTGTGTGTGTGTGTGTGTGTGTGTGTGTGTGTGTCAGGTTGTGGAGTCTGGTGGATCACGCCCTCATCGCTCGCTGTAACATGGAGGAGGCGGTGCGCAGTGTGGCGTTCAGCGTGGACGGATCCCAGCTGGCTCTGGGCATGAAGGACGGATCCTTCACTGTGCTGAGAGTCAGGTGACACACACACACACACAGCTCTTAATTGGTTTCCTATGTGAATGACAGATTATGTGCGTCCAGTCTTGGTGCCTGTGTACAAATTAAAGCTGTTTCTGTAAAGTGTTGATGGTTTTCTTCCTCTCTCTGTCC
Organism: Maylandia zebra; assembly: GCF_041146795.1. Lineage (NCBI taxonomy): Eukaryota > Metazoa > Chordata > Actinopteri > Cichliformes > Cichlidae > Maylandia > Maylandia zebra. The sequence continues at coordinate 4,200,359 of NC_135179.1, forward strand.
TGTGGTGTCCCCCAAGGCTCTAGTTTTGGCCCATTACTGCTTTCTTTACATACGTTAAAATGTCTTAAAGACCTAAAGAATAAACATGAATTTAATTTTATGTTTGTGAAAGAATAAAACAGGTTGTTATGTTTGTGCTGCCTCCGTTGGCCACTCAGCGTCATGCATCCATCAGTCTGGGACACGAACATGTGATTACTCCAGTTTTGGAGTCACTGCATTGACTTCCTGTCAGTTTTAGGCTTGATTTGATTGTTTTAAAGATTTTAAATGTGCCGGCACGGCTGCACCGGTCTGATCCTAGTCGTGTTCACGCTCCTGTCAGAGCATCGCGGCCTGCTGATCAGGTGATCGTCCATATTAGGATTTAGACTTAAAGTTAGAGCGATGGAGCTTTTTCAGCTCTTACTCCGAATCTCTGGAATATCGAATACCGTCCCATTTCACCGCCCGACCCGTTTCTACTTTTAAGATTTCTGCTTATAATCAAACTCATTTCTACTCTCTGGCCTTTAACTTGAACAAGCCTTTACGTTAAATGTGCTGTACGAACACAGTCACGCTGTTTTTGTAACGTATGCGTGTGCTGGTCTCCGCTCCTCTCAGAGACATGACTGAGGTCGTTCACATCAAGGACAGGAAGGAGGTGATCCACGAGATGAAGTTCTCGCCGGACGGCGCCTACCTCGCTGTCGGCTCCAACGATGGACTGGTGGACATCTACGCTGTCGCCCAGAGATACAAGAAGGTCGTGTTGGAGAGACAGCGAAGAAGGTTGAGATGTTAGAAGCGAAGCTAACTCCGTCTCTGACTGTCTGCAGGTTGGAGAGTGCAGCCAGTCCTCCAGTTTCATCACTCACCTGGACTGGACGCTGGACAGCAAGATCCTGCAGACCAACGACGGAGCTGGAGACCGCTTCTTCTACCGGATGCCCCGTGAGTCTCTGGGGTCGTAGGTCAAACCTGAAGCTGGGCTGATTCTGCTCATTCTCACCATCTTTTTATTCTTGGCCTCCGCCTGAGTAGCTTTGCATGATTTAGAGCTCAGAATAATCCTTCTTCATCTTACACTGGGCCTACAAAACCTAAACCAACATTGAAAGCGTTAAAGTGACAAAGTGAAATAAAACCAGCAGAAATAAACTGAGTTTAAAGTGAACCCTGTGACGCCGACTCCATGCTCTCGTATCTTTGTGAATATGCTGTCGTGCTGTTTTTGCAGAATGCTGATGTTTAAAAAAAAGTTGGAGCCATGTCAGCATCCATTCTTTTTAATATCGCTGGTTTAGCTGACTCTGTGTTTTCATATTTAATCGGCCTCTGAGGACCGAGTGGGCGCTGGAGACGTCCGTCTGCTCTGCAGGTAGCGCTCGTCTGCAGAAGCTGGAGCTCTCCTGCTCATTCCCACCTCCTGAACACCACCAGGGCAGCTGTGGATGATTTACATCCATCTTCTTCCGCTTGTCTGGGGCCGGGTTGCGGGGGCAGCAGCCTAAGCAGAGAAGCCCAGACCTCGCTCTCCCCAGCCACCTCCTCATTTTAAAGAATCAATCGATCAAACTTGAGACGCTTCTCTGAATTACAGGATAACAATAATAATAATCTCAATTCTTAATCAGATATTAAAATATAAACACTAAAGTCACGTACGTGTATTTACAGTCTACATATTTTAAGAATAAAGACAATAATTGTTGTCAAAATCTATGTTTTTATAATATTTAAGAAATTAAATGATGTTGTTTAATATTGATGATCAGAGCGATGTGCTCTTCTAAGTGTGGGATCTAAACGCAGCTCATTGTCAGGATCCTGGACGCATCGTGATAAAAGAGACACGAGGACGAGCTTCAAGAAAGCTCTGAAAACAGTAATAAGAAGCTTTAACGTCTTTGTTCTCATGATGAAGATATTCGTCACTATTTTGGGTCCCACTAAAAAAACAAAGCCTGTTACATCCCTGTGAGGCCTCAGAGTTTAATGAGCTGCTGTATAAATAAACTCTGCTTATTTCAGCCTCTTTTATTTCACTTTAATGCGTCTCTGATGTTTTACTAACTTTGGACTCTCGAGCCTCATTATCGAGATCGGACCATCAAAAAATCTCTTTTTTCTCACAGTTTACTGGAGACTTCCTGTTAACGCAGTACTCTGAGGACAGTTTCACTACCTGCAGCGTGCTCATTACTGACAGCTCAGTGCAGGGCCGTGGCTCATGGGGGCCCGAGGGGGCTCCGCCTCCTGCAAGTCGTTTTATTTTGTTTGTTCCCGGTACGACACTCCGGGTATCCGCTGGGTGCAGAGGTCACGACCAACAGCATCACACGTGTGACCAGGTGACACAGCAGCCTGATGAAGGTCTTATCTTTAAGCGCAGGTCGACATGTTAGCGTTAGCGAGCATCAGTGCTTAGCGCCTAGCCTCACAGCCTTCAGTGGGAGCGTTTGGTTCTGCAAATACTTTCAATGATTTATTGAAATGTGCAAACACACGTGTAAATACATGTAAATACAGTGTATATGATAAAAACCTGCTGACGTCACCACTGACTGACGTGACCATGATGTTGATCCATCAGACCTGATGCTCTGGTCTTCTTGTCTCAGACCGCGGCCTTTCCTCCTGTTCACCGACACATTTGTGATGAGGCTTCAGTGAACAGCAGAGGATCAGCTGAAGGACCCGTGTTGGGTCTTTGCTGGACATGATGTTCATCTGCTGTAGACGGTTTTAGACCCTTGAAGGATTCGCTGCACACCTGCTGAGACACACCAAGTTTCCACCGTGTTGATGCAAAACTACAGTTTTATGTCAAGCTGTGGCTGCTGCTAACAAAGAGCCTAAAGACATTTAAAACGGGTTCTTTGCAGAGTCGAACAGATTCCTGACGTCTGTGCAGCTGTCAGTAAACTCTCAGACAGCAAAGCTGCACAGCCTGTATCGACACTGGCATCTCAGAATTGCACAAAATGCTTCAGTCAGACTAAAAACAAACATTTAATGATTCTGTCAGAAGTTAAAAGGCTTTTTTAGCTCGTTGCAGGTCTCCACAGAGGGAGGAGCACGCACCGGAGCGCAGGAGGCTGTCCTGGTTGAGTCCTGCTCCTTCAGCCTGTCTCCTGCACATATTCATGCCTGCGAAGGACAAGCTGCAACACTTAAATTCAAAACACGCAGAAACCCGCGGAGAGAAACGCCGCCGGCAGCGACGCAGATATGAATCTGCACCGTGAACACGTTTCTCTATCTGCTTCTGTCGGCGCGGCGGCGTCGATAAAATCTGTGGCGCTGCTGTGTATCACTTACGTCAGCACAGAGATCAGCCGCGGCGCCCTAAACTATGGAAATGAGTTTTATTCTTCGGTCGTCACTGCCGTCTTCTTCTTCTTGTCCTCCCGCAGTGGGGAAGCTGGTCAATAAGGAGGAGGTCAAAGGTCAGCGCTGGGCCTCCTGGAGTGGCGTGCTGGGCTCAGAGGTCAGCGGCATCTGGCCTAAATACTCAGCCCAGACCGAGATCAATGCCGTGGACGCCAACCCCTCCGCCGCCGTGCTCATCACCGGAGACGACCTCGGCCTCGTGAAGCTCTTCCGCTTCCCCTGCGTGAGGAAAGGTCTCCGTCTCCTCCGTCTCTCCGCTCCACGCCTTCTTTCCTCTGCTTCTTTCCTTTCATAACAAACCTGTGTTTCCTCCAAGGAGCCAAGTTTAAGAAGTACATCGGCCACTCGGCCCACGTCACCAACGTCCGCTGGTCACATGACCTGCAGTGGGTGCTGACCACAGGTGGGGCCGACCACGCCCTCTTCCAGTGGAGGTTTCTGCCGGAGTCGGTCATGAACGGAGGCCCGGACGTCAACATCCAAGGTACCCGTGAGTAACGGAGGAATCCAGCCCGCACACGCTCGCTGGAAACACCAGCCTGGGACAAACGTGAGCTTTTAGAGATTAGATCCAGCTCGGCCATCCAAGCTGCACTGGGGTCCCAGCAGGCCGTGGATAGGCTGTCGTAGTCCCACACAGACCTACAGGTAGTCAGTGGGTTCATATGTAAGAGCTTATTTATCTAAAGATTTAAATCACACGCACAGTCACCTCAAGGTGCTTTACACTGTAACACAGAGGAACACCAACAGTCACACGATCTGAAAAGATGCTTTTTAGCAGGAAGAGAAACATGCAGAAGAAGTGTGTGTTTTAAATATAATAATAATGATAATGATAAAGCATGTACAGATATCTATGCACTATGCAGGTAAAGCCAATACTTTTATATTTTATTTATGAGCATGTGAAAAACCAAAAAGTAAAATAAAAGAGATTAAAAAACATTAGAAGCAAAGTAGAAGCCTGTGATTGTGACTCTGGTGTCTTTGGTATTGTCTCCTCTTCAGACAGTCACGGAGACTCCAACAGCGAGGAGTCGGACAGCGACGTGTCTGACGTCCCGGAGCTCGACTTTGACATCGAGCAGGAGACGCAGATTCACTACGACAGACCGGTACGACCTGCGCGGCGGCGGCTGGTCGGGGGCCTCAGGTGCTCCACGCTGGCCCCGCCGAGCGGCTGTGAATGTTTCTGCTGCGGCGCCCGCTTCAGTGCGTCCGCCTCGCTCTCATTCCCATCAGCCTGCAGGGCTCAGTGTAGTTTCCATGGTGATCATGAAACACGCCTTATCTCCTCTGCCAGCCGCTGCCTGGCACACGTCCCTGTGACTGCTGTTTGCAGGGCGCCGCCAGCGTTGCAACAATATGCTGCTTGTAGATAGAGCTGAGTGTGTGTGTGTTTGTGTTTAGACTTGGTCTCTGGCTCAAAAGCTTAATTAGCTCGAGCCTGAAAAAGTGGATTATTAAAATTCCCACGCTGAGCCTGCCCGGCTTCCTTCCCTGTCCCCTTCCCTCACATAATCCCTGCTTCCTTCTCTCCTCCCTTTTCCTAAACACCTCCTCTTTCAGTTTTTCCTTCTCATCTCCACGTTTTTGCTCCTTCCCGCCCTCTGCTTCTGGTTTCAGCCCTCTTGGAGGCATGACTCTTCCATGTGTAGTTTCAGTCGATCTGGCACCGCCCACAGCTCGTAGCCATAGCTGAGGACGAGAGATCGACGCTTTGATTTCATGCTCGGCTCTCTCTCCGCCTCCATCCATCATTCACACCTGTCCATCTCCTGCTCCACCCGCCGCTCGCTGCTGAACACGGAGGGTCGAAGACCTTCTGCACAAACCGCACTTTCCCGACCAGGACCTCTTTGTTCCTCTTAGATGCTAATAGATATCTTGTTGCCAATAATAATCGTTTTTCTTGTTGATGGGCTGTTTACACTGGAAACATTCGTCTCTCACAGACTGTTGATAAATGGTCAGACTCTCAAACACCAGCGAACAGATGTGTCTGAGCCGAGGCTGCTGGCTCGCTCACCTGCTTTATTTCATACTGGCATGAACATAATAACTGAACATCAGCATTAAGTGCTGTTTATTAAGCAGTAAGTGCAGAGAGGTTTCAGTGCTCTCCTTTAGATTAAAATAAAAGTCAATAACTGAATTCAAGGAGCTGTTTGGCTTTGATTTATTGTCTCTGGAGGTGAAGTCGAAGCAACCGAATCGTCTCCGGTCACAGTTAAACGCTCAGCCGCCGTGACTCTGCAGCGTTTTGTAAATGAAAGCAAAGGGAAAGTGGAGCGCCGCCAGTCCCAAACCTCCAGGGAGCAAAGCCGGTCCCTGCGAAAGTCTCAAACACGCCGACTCGACCTCGGCACATAAAGAGCAGGTGCAGTCTGTGTGCTGAGGGTGGAGGCACTGCAGTCTGCAGCTCAGCAGGCCAGCGTGTGGACAGCAGATCTACCACTTCCTGTCCTCCAAAGCCTCCACACACAGCACTGACTGCAGCTTTGCAGCACTAACACATGCAGTCGTCACAAAGCTGAAAGCTTTTACCGCCGTCGCAGGTTGAACGCTCTGCTCAGCGATGTGCTTATTTACAGGGCTATTCTTGGTGCGCTCCCATCTCACTGACCCACATCTATCAGAGAAGTGTGGGCAGGTATCGGTCCTTATCTTTGGAGACTTGTTATTTCTTCTTCCTCTGAAGCTCGGACTGAGTTTGAGAAAAAAGGCGTTGGGGTTCGCAGCTCCATCCGCCTGCAATCAGCTGCAAAATCAATGAAATGTTTGGTAAATGTGCTGAAGGTGAGCTGGTTACTGCAGGCTGCACGTGTTGTTCCTGAGCATCGCAGCTCCTGCAGAAGCTTCTGATTCTTTGTCTCACCTGCACCTGCTGCCTCACTTTGTTTTGCTGCTGATTGAACAGATTTCATCCGGGATGTTTTTATCCGTCGCCGGTGTTCCTGGGTAAATAAAGATTAGGTTTCGGGATAATCAGCATGGCTGTATACGATTCTCTTCATAAGAAGTGAAAATCACCCTGAATCTGAAATCTGTTTATTGCATGTGTACGTTGAGGTGTTTTGAGCTTCTGATCCTCTGCAGCAGCAGCAGCAGTGTTGGGCGTTCATGCTCTCCAGAGGAAGAACCCTTTCAGTGTAAATGTCTGTTTCCTGTCTGGATTACCTCCACGTGAGCGTTGGAGCGTGTTTGCTGTCTGCGCAGGTGTATAAGGAGGACCTGCCTCAGCTGCGACAGCAGAGCAGAGAGAAGAAGCAGCAGGTTGGATCTCTGAAGAGGCAGAAAGGACCGGACCAAGGCCTGCGACTGCAGTTTGTTCACGGGTAACTCAGCCGGCCTGTGGTCGTTGTAACATGCAAGCTTTATGTCATTAAAGGTCACACGTGGGGCGTGTTTTTACTGCGGTTGAGTGATATTAGATATTATTATAACGGTGTTGTGTTAAAATCTCGTACACACCGCTGAGCATAATCATCGTTTATCCTCTACAAGACATTAAAATAAGAAACCACACAGACACGTTTCTGTGGGTGTAACAGAGAGACAACACTGCCACCATCAGGTCAAACTGCAAACAGCATCAGCCAAAGATGTGCATGATCACACGTGTGTGTCTGTGCAATACTAAAAAATGATTTCTCTGTGCAGTTACCGTGGCTACGACTGCAGGAACAACCTGTTTTACACGCAGGGCGGGGAGGTGTTGTACCACGTAGCAGCGGTGGGCGTGGTCTACAACCGTCAGCTGCATAGCCAGCGCTTCTACCTGGGCCACGACGATGACATCCTGAGCCTCAGCATCCACCCGCTGAAGGACTACGCCGCCACGGGACAGGTGAGGCAAACACGGGACCGACGGTCACGTGGTCGTCTGGACTGTGATGGATGATGCTGTGTTTAAGGCTACAATCGAATGTTGAACAGAAAGATACTTTAGCATTTAAAGCAGGGGTGTCGAACTCCAACCCTCGAGGGCCGGTGTCCTGCAGGTTTGAGATCTCATCCTGGGTCAACACACCTGAATCACATGATGAGTTCATTCCCAGGTCTCTGGAGAACTTCAGTGCATGTTGAGGAGGTCATTTAGCCATTTAAATCAGCTGTGTTGGATCAAGGACACATCTGAAACCTGCAGGACACCGGCCCTCGAGGCCTGGAGTTCAACACCTGTGGTGTAAACGGACCTGGAAGGTCTCTGGGCTGTGACTTAAAGACAGTTTAGTTTTATCCATAATTGGTATTTATTTGGATAAAGTTGAGTTTTGTTGATCATGCTCCACGTTTCCAAATCTGCACATTTGGAGTGCCGCAAGGATTGATTTTAGGGCCTCTGTTATTTAGCTTGTATATTACTGACCTCACACTGGGCTGTGAGGATGTTCAAATTCTCCTGTGTGCAGATGACAGTCGTCTGTGGCCACAAAGCTTTGTGTACACGGTCCCTGCGACCCTGACATGGATTGATATATGGATGGGTGGATGGATGGATGGATGGATGGATGCATGGATGGATGGATGGATGGATGGATGGATGGATGAATGGATGGATGGATGCATGATGGATGGATGCATGGATTGATAGATGGATGGATGAATGCATGAATGGATGCATGGATGAATGGATGGATGCATGGATGGATGGATGCATGGATGAATGGATGGATGGATGCATGAATGGATGGATGAGTGGATGGATGCATGGATGGATGGATGGATGAGTGGATGGATGCATGGGTGGATGAATGAATGGATGGATGCATGGATGAATGAATGGATGGATTGATGGATGGATGCATGGATGGATGCATGGATGGATGGATGAGTGGATGGATGCATGGATGAATGAATGGATGGATTGATAGATGGATGCATGGATGGATGGATGAGTGGATGGATGCATGGATGGATGGATGGATGAGTGGATGGATGCATGGATGGATGATGGATGGATGGATGGATTGATAGATGGATGCATGGATGGATGGATGCATGGATGGATGGATGAGTGGATGGATGCGTGGATGGATGGATGGATGGATGGATGGATGGATGGATGGATTGATAGATGGATGCATGGATGGAAGCATGGGTGGATGGATGCATGGATGGATGGATGGATGGATGAGTGGATGGATATTTGGATGGATGAATGGATGGATGGATGGATTGATAGATGGATGCATGGATGGATGCATGGATGAGTGGATGGATGCATGGATGAATGAATGGATGGATTGATAGATGGATGCATGGATGGATGGATGAGTGGATGGATGCATGGATGGATGGATGGATGAGTGGATGGATGCATGGATGGATGATGGATGGATGGATGGATGGATTGATAGATGGATGCATGGATGGATGGATGCATGGATGGATGGATGAGTGGATGGATGCGTGGATGGATGGATGGATGGATGGATTGATAGATGGATGCATGGATGGAAGCATGGGTGGATGGATGCATGGATGGATGGATGGATGGATGAGTGGATGGATGCATGGATGGATGAGTGGATGGATGCATGGATGGATGCATGCATGGATTGATAGATGGATGGGCTTGTCTGATTGTCTATTTTTTATCATTTTAAGGTGGATATTGGATAAGCAGTACTTCTCCAGTTTTATGGACTGCATACTGCACCGTGTAGGTTTTTTTGGACACTCCGAGTTGCCGTGACTATTATTAATCGGCTTTGATCAGCTTATCTGTTGTTTCATGTTTTGCTATTTAAAACTTGTTGTTCTGCAGGTGTTGCAGGAGCTTTAGTTTCTTCAGACCGTCTGCACCTTCGTCTGCTCTGCCACAAACCTCTCGCTGTTTCTTCTTAACGTCGCATTTAATGTTGGTGCTGTGCAGGTGGGGAGGGACCCGGCCGTCCACGTGTGGGACATCCAGACTCTGAAGTGCCTCTCTCTGCTCAAAGGCTTTCATCAGAGAGGAGTGTGTGCGCTGGACTTCTCAGGTGTGTGTGTGTATATGAGCACGTACACACTGTGTATAAGGATGGATGGCAGCACCGTGATTGATAAAATCCTGCTTTAAAGACTTAAAGAACTGAGCGTCTTCACCATGTTGGTAAAACCAGGGGTGATGGACGAGGGCGGAGCAGCTGTCTGGTCCTTTGTGACTATCATGGAGACATAATTTACAAAATAAACAGGACAAATTAGAGTGAACGTCTCGCACTTCAGTCCACCTTTTATAGGCACAGTGCATTAGAGATCCACAGGACACGACACATTCCCACCTCACTGGAAACATCAAAACTTGATTAAAAGCATTAAAATAAAGGTAAATGACAATGTGACATTAAGAAAACGAGCCTGAGAGTTCACAGATACTAAAACGGTCAACATCGTATGAAACAAAGTCGTCTCTGGAGGCGTTCACGACATTTTTGTGTCTGCAAAAGATTTCGACGTCACTGCAAACTGTGGTCGACACGACTGAAAAACTGTGGGTGTGTTTTACACGCCAGCTTATTTTAAAGCTTTGATTGGACTCACAGTAAACAGCTGATCTGTGTTTCCTCTCACAGCTGATGGGAAGAGTCTGGTTTCGGTGGGAATCGATGATGGACATTCGATCGTCGTCTGGGACTGGAAGAGAGGAGAGAAGCTCGCCACTGCCCGGTACTCGCCTGTCTGCTGCTGACCTTAACGTTTACCTGCACAGAGCTGCAGCTGACGGTTACTGACTGTCCGTCTTCTCTCAGGGGTCACAAGGACAAGATCTTCGTGGTGAAGTGTAATCCCATGGTCACGGACAAACTGGTCACTGTGGGAATCAAACACATCAAGTTCTGGCAGCTTGCAGGTAAAACTGCAGCGTCGATGTTTCACTTTGTCGTTTAGCTTTTATCCCACAGCCGCTCGCCATAACTGGCACCAGTTTAAGCAGGTGAGCCGGCCCCGTACAGGCGTTACAGGTGTGAGGTTTTACCCTGGCAGTCTGTGGGGACTGACTGGAGCCCCTGCTGGACACTAGAGGAGCTGCTGCAGGGTGCTGTAGGTCACAGTGTGACGGAGCACTTCCCCTCTGTCCTCCAGGTGGCGGTTTGACCTTCAAGCGCGGCGCTTTTAGGAGCATCCGCCGGCCGGAGACCATGATGTCAGTGTGCTACGGCCGCACTGAGGCGCTGGTGTTCTCCGGAACCGCCACCGGAGACGTTTACATCTGGAAGGAGCCGCTGCTGCTGAAAACGGTGAAGGCCCACGACGGGCCGGTGTTCGCCACGTTCTCCCTGGACAAGGTGAGGAGGGCAGACCTGAACCCCACCCACGGCCTCTGTGAGGTATTTAAACTCAGTGACATCTGCTTGTCTGCAGGGCTTTGTGACGGGTGGGAAGGACGGCGTGGTGGAGCTGTGGGACGACATGTTTGATCGCTGCCTGAAAACCTACGCCATCAAGAGAGCAGCGCTGTCCCTGGGGTCGAAAGGTGCTTAGATTCAGTCACGATTACAGCTCCACCTTATCGTTTAAGGTGGACTGACTGTGCCCTGATCCCACCAATCAGAGTCTGAGATTCTGTTTGGACACGCAGCTCAAAGCACGCGAGAGCGGCGTGACGGCTGATGATGTCATCAGTTTTTAAAGACTCTGATGGCTGAGCTGATGTTTACAAAGATAAACAATAAGCAAACGTTTGATGCTGAAACGTGATCGTGGTGTAAACTCAGCCAGATGTTAAACATCTGCATGCTGTGTCACTACGAGCCTCAGCCAGTGGGTTTGCTGCCTGTACCAGGCTCACCTGTGGCGTCTCCTGACAGGTGAGACTCAAACCCACTGACCACTTCATGTTTTCAGTTTTTCTCCTAACAACACAGAGATGCTCTGTAACTCGGTGGAGTTTCATATGTAACCTGTGGAGCAGAACCTCTTCTGTCCAACGCTGCCATCATGTGGACGTGCAGCTGAAACTGCAAAAATATCCAGGTTTGGAAAAGAGAGCAGTTACTGGAAAGAGCCGCCTTTAGTCCAGGCTGCTCAGCCGATCACAGAGACGATTACAGAGAGACAGTAATTAAGCCAACCCGATCGCCCAGGACACAGGGAGATCTTTTTGATTTTGCTTTAATCATTTCGGCAGCTTCATCTTTATAAAAAGGAAACGAGGCAGACTAGAGAAACTCAGACCGAAAAACAACTACAGAGAGACTTTACAGCAGAAACAGAGACCAGAAAAGACGATACAGAGATGTGTGTGTGTGCAGGACTGTTGCTGGAGGACAACCCGTCCATCAGGGCCATCACCCTGGGTCACGGTCACATCCTGGTGGGAACCAAAAACGGAGAAGTTCTGGAGATTGACAAGACCGGACCCATGACCCTGCTGGTGCAGGTGGGAATACTGTGTGTGTGTGTGTGTGTGTGCACCTGTTTCCATGGTGAGGGGACGTCTGGTGCCTGTGGACCTGATTTCAATTCAATTCAGTTTTATTTATACAGCATGAAATCACAACAACAGTCGCCTCAAACTCTTTATATTGTAAGGCAGACCCTACAATAACACATACAGAGAAAAACCCAACAATCATGTGACCCCGTATGAGCAGCACTTTGGCGACAGTGGGAAGGAAAAACTCCCTTTTAACAGGAAGAAACCTCCGGCAGAACCAGGCTCAGGGAGGGGCGGGGCCATCTGCTGTGATTGGTTGGGGTGAGAGAAGGAAGACAGGATAAAGACATGCTGTGGAAGAGAGACAGAGGTTAATAACAGATATGATTCAATGCAGAGAGGTCTGTTAACACATAGTGAGTGAAGAAGAAACACCCAGTGCATCATGGGAATCCCCGGCAGCCTACGTCTATTGCAGCATAAACTAAGGGAGGATTCAGGGTCACCTAGTCCAGCCCTAACTATATGCTTTAGCAAAAAGGAAAGTTTGAAGCCTAATCTTGAAAGTAGAGATAGTGTCTGTCTCCTGAATCCAAACTGGAAGCTGGTTCCACAGAAGAGGGGCCTGAAAACTGAAGGCTCTGCCTCCCATTCTACTTTTAAATACTCTAGGAACAACAAGTAGGCCTGCAGATCGAGAGCGAAGTGCTCTAATAGGGTGATATGGTACTACAAGGTCATTAAGATAAGATGGGGCCTGATTATTTAAGACCTTGTATGTGAGGAGCAGGATTTTGAATTCTGGATTTAACAGGAAGCCAACAGGAGAAATCTGCTCTCTCTTTCTAGTCCCTGTCAGGACTCTTGCTGCAGCATTTTGGATCAGCTGAAGGCTTTTCAGGGAGTTTTTAGGACTTCCTGATAATAATGAATTACAGTCGTCCAGCCTGGAAGTAATAAATGCATGAACTAGTTTTTCAGCGTCACTCTGAGACAGGATATTTCTAATTTTAGAGATGTTGCACAAATGGAAGAAAGCAGTCTGATATATTTGTTTAATATGTGCGTTGAAGGACATGTCCTGGTCAAAAATGACTCCAAGGTTCCTCACAGCGTTACTGGAGGCCAAGGTAATGCCATCTCCTGTCATGTGTCTCCTGTTCCTGCTGCACGTTCACATCATCATGGTAATATTGTGTGTGTGTGTGTGTGTGTGTGTGTGTGTGTGTGTGTAGGGTCACATGGAGGGCGAGGTTTGGGGTTTGGCCCCCCACCCCCTCCTCCCCGTTTGCGCCACCGTCAGCGATGACAAAACGCTGCGGCTGTGGGAGACGTCAGCCAATCACCGCATGGTGGCCGTCCGCAAGCTGAAGAGAGGTCAGAGTAACGGGACGGGCGTCCGCTTTTACTAATGTCCCTGAACGCGTCACAGCTCCAGATTGCCAGTAATCGGATACTTGGTGCGTGTTGCAGGCGGTCGCTGCTGCGCCTTTTCTCCTGACGGGAAAGCGTTGGCGGTCGGTCTGAGCGACGGCGGCGTGCTGGTGGTGAACGCAGACACGCTGGAGGACCTGCTGAGCTTCCACCATCGGCGTGACGCCATTTCTGATATCCGCTTTTCCCCAGGTACACACACACACACACACACACACACACACACACAGTCATTTACTGCAGATGTTTCATTCTGTGCACTTTGAAATCAGCTGTTAAGCTAACACGTGTCTGCCTGGACTGTGAGACACCCTGGAGAACGCACCAGGCCACGGTGCTAACCGCTGATGTGTTTCCTCCTCCTTCGCTGGTGGCAGCGATGAGCTGAAACATCTGCAGCCGTTGGCTCTTATATCACATGCCGCCTGCTTTTTTATCAACGGTTCCCTTTGACGAACACATCAGGAGAAGCTTTACAGAACCCCCCCAGATGAACACAGCTCTTTGTTGAGGTGTTGCCAGGTCAGGCAGGTAGATATGGAGGGTGAAAATAACCAGCCACAGTTTCCTGTCCTGACTTCTGTCTTACAAAAAGAGGAGGATCAGTCAGAACACCACCTTCCTGCACACACGCTGCGAGGTTTTATAAAGACGGCTGTCGTGTTTGTAAATGTGTGAGCTTCGCTGTGCACATGAACTGTTGTAACTTAAAGGCAGAGCCATGAACGTGCTGATTTGCTGTGATCTGATCTTTTGTGGGTCATGTGACAGACTGTGTGTGTTCCGGGTGTTCGTGCTCTCAGACTCAGGTAAATACCTGGCGGTGGCGTCACACGACAGCTTCGTGGACATCTACAACGTGCTGAGCAGCAAGAGAGTCGGCATCTGTAAAGGAGCGTCCAGTTACATCACGCACATCGACTGGGACGCCCGAGGTAGCACACGGCTCTCTCTCTCTCTCCCATCCGAGTCGCTCTCACACCTGCACACACCTGACAACAGCAGTGCTTGTTAAATCATAATTTCACACTTTAGATGCTGCCCTCCGCCCAGCAGGGGGCGCTGTTTAACAGAGTAAAGGCCTCAGAGTAAACGCTGGGCCTCTGGAGACGAGCGTCCTCCGGTTTTTCCCGCTCGGTGAGCAGCCGGCGAGTGTTTGCGGACATGTTGGCGTCTTCTGTGCAAACTGTGCTGCTGTCTGCTACCAACCAAAACAACCACGCTCAGGTTATTGGTCCATATTTCCATAGCAACCAGAGGTTATCAGGGGTCACCGACCCGTCCCTAATGTGACTGAGGACTAAGTTAAAGGGTAAATGCTAATTTTGAATGATGCACAGAGAGTCTGCGAGCAGACGGCGAGATCTGCGAGCGCGTTCAGCCGCTGCGTTATTCTTAGTCCAGACGATGTTTCTCTGCTGTCTTTGTGCTGCAGGTAAACTGCTGCAGGTCAACACGGGAGCCAAAGAGCAGCTGTTCTTTGAAGCCCCGCGAGGAAAACGACAAACCATCAGAAACTGTGAGGTCAGTGTGCATGCTGAGCGAGAGGAGGAGGAGCTGGGGTTCATGATGTCACGCCTCCAACGTATTTCCAGCGGCGTGAACGAGTCCGTTTGTTTCGTACCGGAGACAGAAAAGCTTGACGTGTGGAAACGACCCGTGTGTGTCGTGTTGTGTGTGTGTTTGTGCAGCTGGAGCGGATCGAGTGGGCCGGCTGGACGTCGGTTCTGGGCTCCACCTGTGAGGGAATCTGGCCGACGCACAGCGACATCACCGACATCAACGCCACGTCGCTCACCAGAGACCACGCGCTGCTCGCCACCGGAGACGACTTTGGCTTCCTCAAACTGTTCAGCTATCCCGTCAGAGTACGACACACAACCTCAACGACACACACACACACACACACACACACACTGTACAGAGAAGACTGCATTCTTTCTAGTGGCCAGCAGGGGGCGACTCCTCTGGGTTCAACGCTGTCTGATTGTTCTGAAGTGCTCGCCTCGCGGTTTCTCAGCCACAGCCTCCCAGGTTTCAATGTGGCGATAGAAAAGTCAGTTTGGATAACTTGTGTGACTTCCTGTAAAGTTAGGACCAATCAGAGTGCCCCTCTGACCTCAGGTGTTTGAGTGTGTGTACCTTTCCTCTTAAGGACCTGCTTCCTTTCCTCCTGCAGGGTCAGTACGCTCGCTTTAAGCGTTACGTGGGCCACAGCGCACAGGTCACAAACGTCCGCTGGGCTCAGGATGACTCCACGCTCCTGACGGTGGGCGGGGCTGACACCGCCCTGATGATCTGGGTGAGGGAGCGAGGAGGCGTGGTCAGCGTGGAGGGGGACGGGCCTTTGTTTCGCGACTCCTCGCTGTCTACGAGCGGTCGGCTGTCGCGAAACAAAGGCCCGTCCCCCTCCACGCTGACACCGCCCTGATGATCTGGGTGAGGGAGCGAGGAGGCGTGGTCAGCGTGGAGGGGGACGGGCCTTTGTTTCGCGACAGCCGACCGCTCGTAGACAGCGAGGAGTCGGATGACGACATCGAGGAGGACGGAGGTTTGAAAATATTGTTTCGATAAACACGAATCCAAAGTTTACAGTTTCGTCTTTAATCGTAGCATCGGCAACATCATGAACAGAGAGCAGCGCTGGTGCTAAACTCAGCAGACGTCTCTGCACCAGCTCACAGTTCAAAAAACGAGGTTCAGATCTGCACCAAACACGATGGCGTCGCCCTTTATCCGTACTCCACCTCTCAGCTATCGTAGCTGTGACATCATAAAGCAGACACAGACAAACCTTCATGCATCCAAACAAACACGAACAAAGTCTCTGCCTGAAAGCTTCAATGCAAAAATGTCTGGATCCAGGTGTCACATGACCTCTCAGTGAAGCACCAACATAAACCCAGAAGCCGTCCCTCAGATCTGTAACTGTGTGTGTTTAAAGGCTACGACAGCGACGTCGCCCGCGAGAAGACGGTGGATTACACCACGAAGATGTACGCCGTCAGCATCAGAGCGATGAGAGGAACCAAACCTCACCAACAGCTGAAGGAGCTCTCTGCTGAGGAGAGGTACGCACACACACACATGCACACGCACACACGTGCACACACACATGCACACACACACCTGCACACATACACGTGCACACACACATGCACACGCACACACGTGCACACACGCACACACCTGCACACATACACGTGCACACACACATGCACACGCACACACGTGCACACACGCACACACATGCACACACACGTGCACACACACATGCACACGCACACACGTGCACACACGCACACACGTGCACACACGCACACACATGCACACACACATGCACACACACACCTGCACACATACACGTGCACACACACATGCACACATACACGTGCACACACACATGCACACACACACCTGCACACATACACGTGCACACACATGCACACGCACACACGTGCACACACATGCACACACGCACGTGCACACACACATGCACACAAACACCTGCACACATACACGTGCACACACACATGCACACACACACGTGCACACATACACGTGCACACACACACTTCTGTTTTTTACCATCATAATGAATCAGGATCTGTATTTTGGGACGGGTGCATTAAAAACATGTCGGAGTGTTGCTGGTAAAATATGACAAAGGCTCCCATATCTGAGCGCACACTAATGAAAAACATCACATTGCAAAAAACACTAGTGATACTTCCTAATACTGCAAACTAAATCATGTAGAATACTTTATGACATTTAAAAAAATCTGTAGCTTGTTTTGTCCAAATTTGTAACAATTATTTAATATATGAACAAAATAAATCTTTATGAAAATCAGAGACAGTTGAAGAGAACATGCTCTAAAATAAAACAAGGAACAAAACTTCACCGAAACTCAAAAGCTGAGACCGAGCAAGATGACAGGTAATAGTCAAAGACACTAACACAGTAAGACGGGACAAAGAGGGAGAAACACAGGACGTGATAAACTCGTACAAATGAAATCTTAACATCTTAATCTTTTGCTGACAGCAGCGAAAACATCCAACCAGAAAAATACAACAAGAGCTTCAAAGAAGTTCAAAATGGCTAAAGAACAGAAAATCGTAATCAAGAACTCTCCAGCCAGTCAGAGGTCACTCTGTGAGATTACATCTCTGTCCTGGGAGTGAGCTGGCAGAAGAAATCATGCAGTCGAAGCCCGAACAGCAAACCCATAATAAACACTGGGACCACACATTTTAACACAGCCTCTCAGCTTCAAGCTCCACAGACTTCTCCGGTTTCTTAAACGTGCAGGATGTCTTCGTGCTCTCTGTGATTTCCTTTAACGAGTTCTTGAGCTTTGTTTGACTTTCCAACATGTTCTATCCTCGCTGTCTGTTTCAGTGAAGGTGACGTTCCCTGTGTGCGCGCCCGTGTGCTGATGTGCTCGTGCATGCTCAGGCTTCTGCATGCTGAGTGGATCCTTCTGGCTGCGTTTGTAATATCGGTGTTCACAGTTCACTCAACAACAAAGGGCACCTTCAAGGAACAAATGTGTCTGCAGGGTCAGAAAGCTGCAGACCAAAGATCGATCTAAGCACCAACCAGGTTCCTTCTTCTGAAGACAAATGAGGTTTATTTGTTAAAATGTTACCATATTATAAATTATTGTGAAGAAGCTGAGCCTGGTGTCAAACGTAGATAACTGAGGGGCCTTTCATATGAACTTGTTTTGAGCAGCCACCTATCCCACACGGGGAGCTCTGGGCTTTAGGTTTTAAGTCATTGAGTGGGTGTAAAACTGATCTGGTTGCAGATTTTCACAGAGCTTAAATGTGTTTTTCAGCCCTGCAGATTTCTCCTGAACTCACAAAGTTATGACATCTCAAAAAAGCTGTAAAGATGGTTAAAAAGAGGACAAACCTGAGCCCACCCCCGTGGACCTGCAGGGTGCATGCATAAATATACTACAGTAATTGTAGAACATTAAATCAGCTGATTGCGAGGTGGTCATGTGGGAACTTTGACTGGGTTTATATGAAGTGAGGATTTTCCAGCCTGTAGAAATGGGGTTTTCCAGGCTGTGGAGTAGCAGCATCAGGTCTGTGCTCTGAGTTCATGCACAGAAGCTCCCGGTGTGCACGTCTTCTCTTCCAGCGCCTCAGTGACAGAATCTCTGACCAAATCTAGAACTTGCAGGTATTTGGAAGAAAATGGGCGGCTCCAAGTTTCAGAGTCCGGAGAATCTTTAATGATAAAGGGTGCCCGTGCTGACTGATAACTCTTGTTTTGTCCCTCTGTGGTACCCTTAGTTCCTGAGTGTTGCTGCTGCTCTCTGGCCTCGTAGAAACTCTTAATATCTCTGCTGTGTTTTAACTTGCATTCCCCTGGAGGCAGGGCATTGTCAAGTAAGTATGAGCCAACACTTACTGTGTGGATGGTCACACTTAAAACCTCAGCTGCAGCCACTTTGGATCATTTATTAAAGCCCAAAAGCAGAAATCTCTCATTTACAAATCCATTCAAACTCTTCCTCGATCAGACATAACACCACGACTCGTCGAGGCGTGGACTCAGCAGGTGTGAACAGGTCCTGTAGGTCCTGCTAGCTGTGGGGTGGAGCCTCCGTGGATCCGACTCGTTTGTCCGGCACATCTCACTGAGGCTCGACTGGACTGCGATCTTTTAAAAACACCTCAAACTTGTCGCTGTGCTGCACAGACCGTTCCTGTTTGTGGAGGAAGGAGGCCGCGACCTTCCTCCATCGCTCTGTGGTCCAGTTCTCATTGTTGGTGCTTTCAATGGCGGACGGGGGTCAGCCTGGTCAGCCTGACAGCTTTCTATCAGAACCAGCATGAAGCTTTAGCCCGTCTGTTGGATCGGACCACACAGACCAGGCTTCAGTCCTCACACGCATCGGCCTCCACGGCCCCGTCGCTGCTTCACCGCTGTTCCTTCTTTGGACCATAAAAACTGACCCCTGCAGACCCACACAGAGCTGCCGTTTCGGAGACGCTCTGACCCAAACTGGCTCGTAGCCTCACACTCGCCCATTTTTCTGCTTCTAACATCAACTTTGAGGACAAAATGTTCACCCGCTCCCTGACAGACCCCGCCCACTAACAGGTGTCATTGGTGTTACCTGTCAGTGCTCATAATGTTATGTTGGATCGAGTTTTGGCCTAAATATGTTCGGAGCCTGACTGCAGGTAACGTGAGCCGACTGGACACACCTGTGTTTGTAAGACCACAGAGATCACAGAGTGTCAGGACAAAACCAGCCGCCATGTTCAGGGAGCGGTCTCTAGGCTTTTGGGACAACAATATTTCACCTGATGGAAGGACAGGATGTCACTTCCTGTTCCTGTGGGACTTCATCAGCAGAGAAAGATGTTCTATGGGGAGCTCGGCTGAGAATAGTCGGGTTTTCTTCAGAGTAACATCTATCAGATGTTTGGTATCGATGATACTGCAGCAGCCACCTGTGTCTCCCTTTGATAAACAGTAATCCAGGCTCTCTAAGTTCTCAGGTACAGGGCTGCACCTGCTGCTGTGAGGCCACAGGTGTACCTGTGCACGTTAGCCTGCTGACACGGTTAGCTGCACTAGCATGTTAGGCTGGCAGCCTGAGGATTAAACAGCAGCAGCAGCATGGTAGCGTTTTGTTAGCATGTACTTTTAGCCACAGTGTCTCTGAGGAGGAAAGCCTGTGTGCATGTGTGTGTGCATGTGTGTGTGCATGTGTGTGTTGAGTCTAAGTGTAGATAAGAGTGCGTGACTGTGTGTGTTTCTAAAGCTCTACCTTGGTTCTATCCCTCTGCTGTCCAGGGCATCCAGGTAACACCTGCCTGCCTGTACACGTCCTCTTCATCGTGTTCGCATCACACGCTGGCATTTCATGAAAACGTTTCAGTGCATTTTCGTCCTGTTCGGTCACTTTCATCTCTCCGTCATGCACCACTTCTCTTACGGCTTTGGCGCTTTGATGAACCGTTCGCAGCACTGAGCGATAACGTCTCGCTTCAGTTGCTAAAAACGAAAGTTTATTTGCCAACGAGGAGCCTGTGCAGACCCTGCGGACCCACGTCCAAACCAGTCGTGCTGGAGGACGATGCTGTGGTGGTGGACCTGCCCTCGTGGACTCTGACGGTTTGGTCAGAAACGTGCTCATGAGTAACCCGCTGGAGGTCACACAGAGGAGCAGACACCTGTGCAGCTCAGCTCCTGTAACGTCTGCTGGTATCTGCTCCTCCACATGTGCAGGGAGATACAGACGGTCCGTACCATCCTGGAGGAGCTGACGGGGGTGCACCACCACCTGCTAATCTATTTCCTTTTTGGGGTGGTCTCATTGTTGCCCCTCCAGTGCACCTGTTGTCACTTTGAGTTGCACCTGTGCAGGTGAAACAGGTTCATAAGTGGATACTGAAGTTTAACTGTTGTTACCGTGACGATCGACGATGCAGTGGACCTGGTTCACTCACCGCAAAATCCTGCAATTACTGCAACAGTTACTAGAGTTATTACTCTGATTAGTAGCAGAACCTTCCTCCTGTAGGTTTCAGGTGCTTCGGCAGGTCGACGCTCTCGGTTTAGTGAAAGGTTGCATTAAACTCCGCCTCTTCCCTCTAGTCGCCAACAGACAACAAAGAGCACAGTGACGCTGTAACGTTAACAAATCTGAGTGATTTAACTCTGTCAGAAGCAGAACGGCTGCTCTAACCCAAATGGCTGCTGGTCTGAGTTCACAGAAAGAGGGCGGAGCACCAGCACACCGCCGGATCAGCTGTTTAACCCCCCGATGTGTAGTTCATGTTGTCTCCATGTCTGTGCTCCACCCGTGTGTCTCTGATCTCGTCCTTTAACATGTAAATGAATGTTTTTCTGTCTTTGACTCATCGACCGATTCATTGACACGCTGATCGATCCTCCAGGCCGCCAGTGAGCCGAGCGGCGCCGCAGCCCGAGAAACTCCAGAAAAACAACGTGTCCAAGAAGAAGCGGCCGGTCGAGGTGAGTCTGTCCGTCCGTCCGTCGGCCCGTCTGTCCGTCTGTCCCTGCGTTCACCGTCCGCCTCTCCCTCTCCAGGACCTGATCTTGGACCACGTCTTTGGTTTTCGGGGCTTCGATTGTCGTAACAACCTGCACTACCTCAACGACGGCGCCGAGATCGTGTACCACACTGCCGCCACCGCCATCGTGCACAGCCTGAGCACCGGTAACACAAACAACACACCTGAGTGACGTGCCGTGGACGATGAGTCCTAACGTGAGGTTGTTTCAGCAGGACGGACGCACGAACAGTCGGCAGGCGTTGGTGTCCGAAAGATGTTAAAGTCTCTGTAAATGCATCTCTGCATGTGCCCCTTCTACCTGCTGCACAGAAACATGATGTCAGTGATGTAACATTTAATATTCAAAAGCTTTTATGTTTGTGAAAACGGTTTTACCAGGTAAATTATTGTTGTTGTTGTTAAACAGTTTCTGCTGAGCAGACTCAGCTTCATGCACACCTGTGGAAACGTGTTCAGGTTGTATCTACCTGCTCGCACACAGGAAGCAAAGATGTTGCGCTCCACCGGATCTCATCCACAAAAACACGCCTCTTACCTCACAGAGCCGTTCGGCTGCGATTGGTCGGTTCGTGTTTTATGCTGCAGCCACACTGAGGTGGATGGAAGCTGCAGCACAGAGTGATCGTGGCCGAGTTCGGTGGACTTGTGATGTCTTTGCTTCGCAGATGGAGACCGGCGGTCTTCAAACTTTGGTGCATTAAGACGGTGATGAAACGGCGATAACGTGTCTGCTGTCAGCTTGTGGCTAAATGGGCTCAAGTTGGCAATTTCATGCAGTCTGTTTGTGACAATCCGGCGATCAGCTGTGAGGAAACAGCCACAATTACACATTTGTTGCTGCACAGAGATGCACATTCAGAGTGCGGCCAAAACCTCACAGATCACGTGTCCATAAATCAGGACACGGATGCTGCAGGACGGCAGTTTAACTGCAGAATGACAGACGTGACAGACCAGGACCCGGCTCGGGTGAGCTGTGCAATCACCTTTGGATGGAAAGTGGTCGGCGTGCTGCACGCTTCAATGACCACTTACGCTCCTTTGATAACAGACAAAACTCAGCGCAGTCGTCACAGGTACACAAAGTCACAGATTTGTGCCTGGGTGTTGCCATCCTGTGTTTTTTGCTTTGGGTCCAAAAAAGCACCTTAAAATCAGCAAACTCTGATTGCTGTCAGTGTCGCCCGTCGCTGTCGTGTAGCAGCAGATTGCTGATCTCCGGCAGCGTGGGCGGAGCTTTGCACAAGAAAAGCACAGCTTCTGACGACATCACCAGAAAGAGCACCATCCATTAGAACGAAACCGTGTCGTTAGCTCACCTGCATGTGTGCGTTTGCAGCCCCACAAACACCACGAGTGTGTCCGTGACTCGTGCTGAATGAAGCGACGACTGAGCTTCAGCCAGAACTGGAGTTTATTTGGTGCCTTGCAGGTAAAACGTGTCTGTTTACGTGTCTTTGCAGGAACTCAGAGCTTCTACCTGGAGCACACGGACGACATCCTGTGTCTGACCGTCAACCAGCACCCCAAATTCAAGAACATCATCGCCACCGGGCAGATCGGTACGCTTCGGTGTTTGTGTGTGTGGCGTGTCGCTGTCGGAGCATGGCCGTGTTTTCCTCCACTAACTGTACTAAAGAGAAGTCCCGCTTTCTCTCCCTGCTTCCTGTTTAACCCGCCTGCTTTGCTTTATTTCTACTGACACAGTGGAAACTGACCGACTCACCGACAGGGAGCAAACGCTTATTGCAGCTGTGAGGCGCCACGTCGCGACAGTTTCTCCTCGAGGTCTGCGTTTAAAATACAGGAAGTGGGGTTAATTCAGCCAATCAGGAAACACAAGCAGAGCTTCACGTCCCAGAGTTTGTTGTTTTGGTATCGAACCGTAGAGCAGCCGAAGCGATCCGCAGTCAGGAACGTCGAAGCTCCGCGCAGACGCAGGATGAATGAAACGTTTTTTCTGCCTGGCTGTGACTCACTGCAGGTTTTCATGTTGTTGTCTTTGTGTGTGTGTTTTTGGCCGGCCTCATTTGTCACCATCGCTCTCACAACACCTCAGGTGACGGCGGTGAACTCCCAGGTAAACTACAAACGACCCGCACGCCTCCCATCACAGCAAACTGAAACCCAGAGCGCCCGACTCAACCAGACGTGTCGGTTTGGTTTTTACTGCTACGTCTCATAAAAACATGCAAAGAAACAATTTAAACAAAATATTTTTGCATTTTTAATCGTTTTTTTCAACAAAATGTTAACATTTATAAAAATAATATTTTTCTGATAAATGTTCAGAAATTTCATTAAATATTTAAAATATATTCATGTTATACAAAAACTTTAAAAGCTCTTCAAAATTCTACTTTTCCAGCAGTGCATCAGCATTAACACATTTTTCATATTGTCTCATATTCTTAATCATTGTTTTTTGCACACATTTAAATAAATATTTGTTCCTGGGTAACTTTGTATCAACAAACACAGGATAGTTTCACCACATTAAATGATTGAAGTGACTCATTTCTGACGACTGATGTTAGTTTGTTGGATTTTCCTCGATGATCGATCAATATGATGTTTCTGCTGCATGTTTGACGCTCGTCTCAAACTGAACTCATTCGATTTGTTTAACGAGTAGTTAAAGTACTCGAGTACCAAACGCAAACTCTTGTGCCGTCGTGCTTTCCTGACCCGAACGCTCGGATTAAATAAATGGGGCGCGAGCGCTTTAGCGTGTCAGTGAAACAGCGTCTGGTTTTCAGGGTGTCTGTCGGCTGCACCGACCCCTCTGTGTCGCTGTCGTAGTTTATCCCTCTGTGGTCGTGCTGACGCTGCCTGTGGCTGTAACGGCGATAAACACTCGCTCGTCTCCGCGCAGGAACGACCCCCTCGATCCACGTGTGGGACGCCATGGGCAAGCAGACGCTGTCCATCCTCCGCTGTCCGCACAGCAAAGGCGTCGGCTACGTGAACTTCAGCGCCACGGGAAAGCTGCTGCTGTCCGTCGGAGTGGACCCTGAACACACCATCACGGTGTGGCGCTGGCAGGAAGGTCAGAGACTTTCAGCGTGGTTTGATTCGCGTCCCTCTGTGGTGGCAGTAACCATGGTAACCAAGGCGTGTCTCCTCTGCAGGATCTCGAGCGTGCGGGAAAGCCGGACACCCGGACCGGATCTTCGTGGTGGAGTTTCGGCCCGACTCGGACGCTCAATTCGTGTCGGTGGGAATCAAACACGTGAAGTTCTGGACGCTGGCCGGCGGCGCGCTGATGTACAAGAAGGGCGTGGTGGGGACGCTGGAGGACGGCAGGATGCAGACGATGCTGTCTGTCGCCTTCGGTGCGGTGAGTTCGCCGCTTCGCCCCGGGGCCCCTCAGGAGCGTCGTTCAGTCGAAGCACGTAAGCTGACCGTGTCTGTGTTCACGTTTGCAGAATAACTTGACGTTCACAGGGGCCATTAACGGGGACGTGTACGTGTGGCGAGATCACTACCTGCTGCGGGTGGTGGCGAAGGCTCACACCGGGCTGGTCTTCACCATGTACACCACCCTGAGAGACGGACTCATCGTCACCGGTGGAAAGGAGAGGCCGTGAGTCACACGCCGACCGCTTCACCTGTATCGAGAACCATCTTCATAATACAGATTTTATTAAAAGGATGTTTATATATGATGTCATGAAAACGGGACCAACCATGAGTTTGGAAGTTTTCTACTTCCTGAAAGCCGCCAATTCTCTGTGGACGGACGTCGCCACAGAAACAGAGATCAGCTGATCTCTGTGTGATGGCCTCATTCGTGGTCCTCTGTTTAAGCTGTTTCAGTCTGCAAGCTCCTTTGCAACCCAACCTCCTCTTTCGTGCTGTTTCTAGTTTTTCAGTTTTTGTTTTCTCCTTCGTGGAAAAAATGGAAAATAAAAACTGTGTGTTTGTGCGTCAGGACGAAGGAGGGCGGAGCAGTGAAGCTCTGGGATCAGGAGATGAAACGATGCCGAGCCTTCCAGCTGGAGACCGGGCAGCAGGTGGAGTGCGTGCGGTCGGTCTGCAGAGGCAAGGTGAGATCTCGACATCCTTTCCCCGCTCCTCCTCCTCCGCCATCACCCGTCCGTCTTCCTCATCGCCTCGGCCTCTCGTCTTCCTCAGGGTAAGATCCTGGTGGGGACGAAAGACGGCGAAATCATCGAGGTCGGGGAGAAGAACGCGACGTCCAACCTGCTGCTGGACAGTCACGCTCGGGGGGGAATCTGGGGTCTGGGCGCTCATCCAGCCAAAGATCTCTGCATCACGGCGAGCGACGACGCCACCATCCGCCTGTGGGACCTCGCCGACAAGGTGCATTCATACATATGTCAGTGATTGGAGTCCAGGCTCTTTAGGACGGTGGTGGTGGATGCTGGGGTGGAGGAGAGCTAGAAACAGCAGGCGCTGCTGCAGGTTTGCGTGATGTGGTGCAGCGAGGGCTGGTTAAAGAAATCTTCTCTCTCTGGTTAGAAACTGCTGAACAAAGTGTGCGTCGGCCACGCGGCTCGCTGCGTCAGCTACAGCGCAGACGGAGAGATGCTGGCGGTGGGGATGAAGAACGGGGAGTTCCTCCTCCTCCTCTCCAATTCGCTGAAGATGTGGGCGAAGAAGCGAGACCGCAGCGCCACCGTCCAGGACATCCGGTAAGAGAGCGAGCGCGGGAGCGAAGAATGAAAGCGCTGGATGTTTGTTTGACTGAACTCTGTGCGCAGCTTCAGTCCCGACCGGCGGCTGTTGGCGGTCGGCTCCGTGGAGAACACGGTGGACGTGTACGACGTGAGCGCAGGGCCGACGCTGAACCGGCTGGTTTACTGCAGCGACATCCCCGCCTTCGTCCTGCAGCTCGACTTCTCTGCTGACAGCTGCTACGTACAGGTACACCCACAGCTGGAGGTCTCTTCCTGTTAGACGGGGGCTCTTCCTTCCCACAGTCACCAGGTGCTGTGATACAACTGCTCTACATGTATATGTACACAAAAAACACACACACCCTACAAAACCCCCGGGCCATCCTCGGTCCAGCTACAGATCACACACACACACACACACACACACACACACACACACACACACACACACACACACACACTCGTTCTGCTGACGCGTGCATCACAATCTCACCTGCAGGTGTCCACGGGAGCTTATAAGCGGCAGGTGTTCGAGGTTCCTTCTGGAAAGCTGGTGAGCGACCCGATCGCCATCGACAGAATCACCTGGGCAACGTGGACCAGGTAACGCACAAACACGGCTCATGGTCGCCCGCTCGACCCCCGAGCTAACCCGACAACGAGCCGCGGCGCTGACTCGCCCTTTCTGTCGTCTCTTCTTCAGCATCCTGGGAGACGAAGTTTTGGGGATTTGGCCTCGAAACGCCGACAAAGCTGACGTGAGCTGCGCGTGTGTGTCTCACGGCGGCCTGAACATCGTCACCGGCGACGACTTTGGATTGGTCAAAGTGTTCGACTTCCCCTGCACAGAGAAGTTTGTGAGTTTGTGGCCACGTCTCATTTATTCAGTATTAGTTGTTCGGAGGTAGGAAAGGAAATAAATGAAGGAGTCGAGGAGTCGAGGGCTTCATGAGCACTAACGGAAAGAAACAAAGTCGCAAGTTTGAAGTTAAACTTTTGACCTTTTGATCTCTGAGGATATCAAACTTGTGTAGCTGAGGGTGTTTGTAGGCTCAGGTTCAGTTTATTCTTTGTATCCAGGACTAAGTTGATTAAACGGACGCACGTTTGCTTCGTTTCCGTCTGCAGGCCAAACACAAGCGCTACCTCGGCCACTCGCCTCATGTGACCAACATCCGCTTCTCCCACGACGACAAATACGTGATCAGCACAGGAGGAGACGACTGCAGGTAACCCGATCACCGATCAATAACACAACCATGCACTCAGGAGAGATTAAACTAATAAAACTGTTTTTATTCTCTCTGACTACAAAGACAAGATGCTGCGACGGGCGCATGAACCTTGGTTTTCACACGTGTGTCTTTATTGATGGTTTCGGAGTCAAACACCTTCTAAACAGATTCTTACAGCAGTTACAGTCTCACCTGTTTTCCACCTGTTTTTGCTGTGAGCCTGTAAATGTAATTCAAAGTGCTCACTGTTAAAATATCTTCTAAGATTAGGAAAGTTATGACTTGTATCCAACACTTCTGTTCGTGTTTAAGAGATTTCAGGTAAAGTTTAAATAGGGGCGGGCTTTACGTTTGCGTAATACCGATCTGCACCACAAGGTGGTGCAACAAGCCCATCGATGTTTTTTTAACCAGTTTAAACTTCGTGTTTAAAGCAGAAGAAACTGGGACTAAAAGGAAGTTAAAGCGCAGCGGTCGCAGGGGCAACGCTGCCCCCTGGTGGACAAAGTCTTTGTTACAGTTTGCAGAAGTTGACAACACAAAATTCCTTGAATGCCTGTTTGTGTGTTTCAGTGTGTTTGTGTGGAAATGTCTGTAAACACTCGGATCCACAGCGCCTTAAACAGACCACAAGTGGATCCAGAGGGAGTCGAACCCACAACCGGCCCGAGCCTCCAACGCCACGTGGGCCAGACTGCGACTAACCCTCCACGACGGACGGATGCATGGACGTGAACACAAATCCTCGGGAGAACCCGCGGACTCTATCAGCTGATGTTTACATGTTTGTCGTTTTCTTTTTTGGTCACATGGTGAAAAAAACATTAAAATTTGTGCAAACAGGTTCATAAAGTGAGGGAGCGCACAGCTGTAAACCAATCAAACGACAGACCCCTCCCTCACTTTGGTCAACCACACGCTCAGATTTGCACGTCAGTGCGCCCCCTGCAGGGCTCAGCGGGAACCTTCCTGATGGATCACATGACTCAGAGGATCCATCAGCTGGTATCTGACCAAAACCCACAGGATGACCTTGTTGGACGGTTTCTGCCACCTGCTGTTACCCATAAGGCCTTGCGTTGGGTCGTCGCAGTGGTTTGAACATTTAAGACATTCCAGTCGGCTCAAAGCTGCTGCTTCCACAAAACTGAGCAGAAATCAGAGTTTAAGGCAGCTCTAACTGAGCCGCGCTGAAGGTAATTAAAACGGCTTCAAACGAACGTACGGAGGCCCACAAGTGTCACACGAGAACTATTTCTCGGTAACCTGAAGATACTCGGTTACATTCAGGGGTTATTTTGGCAATAAGTCATTTACGATAAAATTCACACGCATCTGTCAAAGTTTCAAAGAAAACAGAAACTATAAAAAGAGACGTTAAAGTTAAATTAGGAGGAATAAACGCAAAGACACAAACGGCACAGCAAACGAAATTAAAATGTCATTAAATTAAAGAAAAAGAAAAGACTAAACTAAAAGATTTATTACATCGCTCTGTTTTCTTTTCTTTGAGGTGGATTCATTTTTATCTTCAAGTAAAACACAAAAGTCTTTGTTTATATAAAAACGAAACACCGACATGAAGCAAAATAAAAACTACGAGAAACAAAATGAAATCACCACGGGGGGGGTCAAAGGTCATCCTGGTACATTGCTCTGGTTTCTGTTTGGTTTTGATGCAATCAGCATCTTATTACGTGTTGTTGAAATGAGCCGATTCGAGCGGGCGTTCTGGTCAAACTAAGATTTCTTTATGCAGAAAACAGAAACGTTAAACTGCTTTATAATAAAAAATAATCGAATGCAGTTTCATATTTACAGAAACTTTGTGAAGTTTGTCTGAAAAAACAAAAAGTCTCACGGTCACGTTTCATGTCAGCGCCTTCACTGCATCTGTGGTTGGACATCGTCACACTTAAGTGCCTTTCCGGATCTTTCTACCTGTGTTTGTTTCTTTTGGACGAGGTTCATATGCTTGATTTATTTGTTTTTAATCCATAATTGAACTCGTGTTTTCTTTTTTGTACTCTGTCTGGTGCTACACTGAGAATGTTCATCCAAAAATGGACGTTTAAAAAAAGAAGCTTTTTGCTTTGCTGCTGCTTTTTGTTTGAAAGACGTGAAACATCCAAAGCTTCGTGATCGTACCAACAAGCAGGAAAAGATATTTGGAGACATGTTCATGTTTCTCGGAGCGTGGACGAGTCTGTGTGTCGGATTATTAACGTGTAACTGTCGTGAAACGTGTCAAAGAGTCTGTGTGTGTAACCATGAACGAAAAAAAACCTGTGAGAAACCAACCGACTGCTGACTCGTTTATCCACACACACACACACACACACACACACACACACACACACACAGTATTGACCCTCAAAGCTGAATATAGATGGATATGTAGCTCCTTAGCAGCTTATAAAGTTTTGCATATAAAAATATATTACGTAGTTTTTGCTCTGTCAAATTGTATCTCGCCCCTGCAGCGGTCTATCCTTCAAGCTCTCGCAGGTGTTGATAGCCCGGATCTTGTTCTTACTGTTCAGCTGACTCCTCAGGACTTGCCCCTCTGCAGGTACTTGGTGGTTGCAGCTTTCCTAGCGGCCTCTTCATGGATCCCATTCGCCTGTGGGATCCCCAGGTACTTGTAGCCAGTGTTGCCAACTTAGCGACTTTGTCGCTGTATTTAGCGAGTTTTCAGACTATGGGCTCAAAATGTGGTCATAAATATTTTGTACTTGTAAATCGGTTTTGTACTTGCAGATTTGTGTGTGTAAAAAAGATTTGTGTGTGGACTTAACCAAAAAAACCCTGCAAGTTACAACTACGAATTTTGACCCTATTTTTCTTCCTTTCATCTGATTGGTGAATGTCATGTCAATCACAAATGTAACAATCCAATCAGAGAACAGATGGGTTTGGCTGTCGGAGGGGCGCTTTTTTTGAACTGCAGGTCTTTGAAGGGAATAAATGCCCTTTTATATGCCAACCCAGCGTTTTCCTTCATCACCACGAAGGAAAACAGTCTGTGGTCGTCTGAGTTTGGTGATTTTTGTGTCACAGGTCTACGTGTTTAATACAGGGACTTCCACAGCCTTTTCAACAGCGCTGCGGACCGCGGGGGAGCAGTGTTTTGGAAATGACAGTCTTCATTACAAAGATTTCTTCGTTATGAATTAGCATACATGTTTTTATTGAACATTTGAAGAACCAGCAAAAAAAACAGAAACTCTTGTAGTTCACATAAAGTCAGAGATAGAAAAGACAAGGAGCAGGTGCATCTAGTACAGGTACTGATGCAAAAACCCACAGAGCCCAGCAGCCAGCGTAACAAATTCTGGATCCTTTGCTTTTAGTTAGCAGTTAGCATTAGCAGCACATCCTGCGTCCGATGTGAAAGGACCTTTATGCTGCGCACTGTGACTCACAGCAATGGTCCCGGGTCAGCCCTGACGTTGTGTTAAACTAATCCTAAAGTAATAATGGTATTTCTAACCGCTGATATACCACAACTTTATCCTTTCAACAGCTACTGAAAGTAAGGGGACCTAACTATTGGATATTTATATAGAGATTACTCTTCAAGGACCTGCAGTTCAAAAAAGCGCCCCTCCGACAGCCAAACCCATCTGTCCTCTGATTGGATTGTTTAATTTGTGATTGACATGACATTGACCAATCAGCTTAAAGGAAGAAAAATAGGGTCAAAATTCGTACTTGTAACTTGCAGGGGGTTTTTTGGGCTAAGTCCACACACAAATCTTTTTTACACATACAAATCTTTTTTACGCATGCACAAATCTTTTTTACAAGTACAAAACCGATTTACAAGTACAAAATATTTATGACCACATTTTGAGCCCATATCAGACCCCTTAGCGACTTTGTTTCTAAAAAAGTCGCTAAAAAGGACGTGAAAGCACGTATCGCTTTTACTCTCAACAAGCAGCGGGTGCTGTAACGCAGTCAGTTCTTCTTTTACTCTTATGCTGTTTTGTGGATCACAAGGTTTAAAACTACTTATAAACACACACACACACAAAGTAACTCCACCAGATTTGGAAAACATTAAATACCATCATTAAAAAGGGCTCTGGACAGTCAGACTATCCTTCGTATTTCACAAATAAAGATAGAAACATTACTAATATGAGCGATGTGGTAAATGATTTCAACAAATTCTTTGTAAGTGTTGGGCCAGACTTGGCTGAAACAATTCCTGATATGACAGATTCGGTAGAGAAAGAAACCAGATTCATTGATCGCAATCCTCATTCAATGTTCTTAACGGCAGTAGAAGAAAAGGAAATCATTGATATTGTTGGGAAATTACAAACAAAAAACTCTACAGACTCTGATGACATAGATATGGAAATAGTCAAGAAAGTGATAGAGGGCATTTCCAAACCCTTAACACATATCTGCAATTTGTCCATACAAACTGGTACATTACCGACACAAATGAAAATAGCTAAAGTAACACCATTGTTCAAAAATGGTGATGAACACCAATTTACAAATTATAGGCCTGTCTCTCTACTTTCTCAATTTTCAAAAATACTGGAAAAATTTTTTATTAATAGACTCGACAAATTTATAGACAAACACAAAATAATAACGGATAGTCAGTATGGTTTCAGATCAAATAGATCAACATCATTGGCATTAATAGAATTGATCGAAAATATCACTAACAATATAGATAAAAGACAATGTATAGCTAGTATATTCCTCAACCTAAAAAAAGCTTTTGATACAATTAATCATGAAATATTACTCGATAAATTGGAGTATTATGGCATTAGAGGAGTGGTGTTAGAGTGGGTAAAGAGTTATTTGAGAGACAGGAAGCAATTTGTGAAAATTGGGGAACATCAATCAGAGTGTGTGGACATTGTTTGTGGAGTTCCAAAGGGGTCAGTATTGGGACCAAAGCTGTTTATCCTCTATATCAACGACATATGTAGAACATCAGATATATTACAGTTTATTCTATTTGCAGATGATACAAATATTTTTTGTGCTGGAGAGAACTTACAGCAGCTTTTGGAAATTGTCACACAAGAAATGATTAAACTGAAAACATGGTTTGATAGAAATAAGTTATCATTAAAGAATACAATGTGATAATCACACATGAGAACGCTGTTTCCAGTTATACAAATATATTTTTATTTCACTATTAAAGAAACCAATTATGTGAATAAAAGCTCACCACAAGAACATCTCCCAACCCAGTCTTACAAAGTTGCAGTCACAATAAAAACTGGGTATGGAACATGAACTGTTGGTGAGCTAAAAAAACAATCCTGGTGCTGATGCTTGTCACTGAACGTTTTGGACAGAGCTCTTGATTGAAATGCCTACCGTTGTGTGTAGGCATTTCGGTCCAGATGTTATGGAGTTCAGTTCAGCTAAGATGTATTTCTAAAGCACCGGATGGCAAAAATAGCCGCTTCTCGGCTGTTTATATTGTAAGGTAAAGACCATACAATATAAGAGAGAAAACCCCCCAACAATCAGATGATCCCCTGTGAGCAAACCCTTGATGACAGTGTCTGTGAAGGTTATCAGTCATCAAGGCCATTGGTGACGGTGGGAAAGAAAAACTCCCTTTTAACAGGAAGAAACTTTCGGCAGAACCAGGCTCAGTGAGGGGCGGCCATCTGCCTCGACCGGTTGGGGGGGGGGGGCACAGCTGTTATAACCCCTGACGCAGCATAGCTTCTAATTCTGAAAGATACGTAGATACCTTAAACCTGCACTCTATGCAGGACACCAAGCGATGACACGACTTGCAGTACTATAGGAGTCTATGCAGAAACAGTTTTCTCTCTTGAATCTCTGTAATTCTTTTGCTACTGAGTGTCTGGGTGCAGTCACTCATTTTAGGCCAATTAAATCAAATGAACTTCCATTGTCTGAGTTATAGCCCTATTGAACCTGCGTTAACCAGGTTTAATAGGGAGGGCCAAAGTCCTAGTTGTGCTAAATTTCCTCGAATTCTCCTCGGAGATTTTCGAGTAGCTTCCTTTGTTCTTGAAAGTTCTTTTCCATTTGTCTCATCGCTTCCCGTCCATTCCACATCTTTTTGGTAAGGTCGCTAACCGTATTTTCTAAGGCCTTATTTTGTTGTTTGAGTATGTCAACTTGGACATCGTAGTTGTTTATCAGATTGTTATGTGCTTCCTGTGAAACTTTGCAAACCCAAGCTCAGACTCCCAACGCCATGTCTTGTTTTCAAGGCTTCCTGTACATTACACAGATTTTTCTTGACAAGCTCTCTTTTCAGTGCCTCACATTCATGGCACAACAACTCCTTTTCTCTGTTGGTCTTGTTAAAATCATGTTGGTTGTCCTTTTCCATGTCTCCCACTTTTATAACCGAGCCTGTCTTGCTGCTTTGCATCTCTCCGATTTCTGCCTCCATTTCCTGCATCACCTCTTTCTGTTGCAGGTCTCTTTTCCTCTTGTTTTTAGAGAACCCACGTCGTTTGAAGAGAACTTCAGCGTTTCTTTGGAGAATTTTGTTCTCAATTAGGAGCTCTCTTTTCACTGCCTCAAATTGATGGTACAAAAACTCCTTTTCTCTGTTGGTCACGTTAAAATCATGTTGGGAGTCTTTCTCAGTGGCTTTGGAGATCCGTGATTCTCCTTTCACACCCTCATCGTGTGGTTTCAGTTCTTTTTGAGAATCACCACTCCTTTTGGAAAGCTCCTGGAGGTCCTGTTCAAGAAGTTCGTTATGCCTCAATATGTCAATTTCATGTGCAAAGAATTGGAGTTCCAGGGTCTGTCTGAGCTGTTCACTGTCCGTTGTTTTGTTTTCCTCATTCATGATCCTTTTTCTTTCTTCACTCTCTTGTAACTCTTTAAAGGCTGTGTTTGCCTGATGGAGCTCAGTTTTAACAGCCTGTATTTCCTGTTGCATGTCATCTTTTTCCTTTTCAAAGTCCCTTTTCAGCTCACACATGCGTTTTACCGTCACATCATTTTCCTCTCTTAAAGACGGGTTGTCCTTTTCCATGTCTCCCACTTTTATAACCAAGCCTGTCTTGCTGCTTTGCAACTCTCTGATTTCTGCCTCCATTTCCTGCATCACCTCTTTCTGTTGCTGGATCTCTTTGGTTTTGGAGCTGTTTAAATCCTTTAGAATTTGGTTACAATATTCCAGCTCTTGAATTTTGAAGTGAATTGTTTCATTCTCTAGTTGCAGGTCTCTTTTCCTCTTGTTTTTAGAGAACCCACTTCGTTTGAAGAGAACTTCAATGTTTTTTTGGAGAATCTTGTTCTCATTTATGAGCTCTCTTTTTTGCTCCTTAAGGTCGGCGTTCTCGACTTTAAGGTCACGTATGGTAGAGTTTTGTTGTTTGAGAGTTTTATTCTCATTTTTCAGCTCTTTGATTTGCTGTTGAAGTTTTTCGTTCTCGGCTCTCATGTTGCATACAACAGGATTTGACAGACTCATATTTCAAATTGAAGTTGATGCTAAATCTCTGTACTAACTAAAAGATTTTTTAAAAAGACGGTCAACTGTGTCAGAAACGGAAGTTTCGAGTAGTTTAAGTGTTTTCCTGCCTAGTGAATTCTTCCACTCTCTTTGAAAGACTGACAAGAGTGAGAACCTCTCCCCTATTTATAGGTTTTCGGGTGCTGATGTCATAAAGAAGATCAGAGATCAAAGGGATTCTGGTGAAACGTCACTGTGTCTGGTCTGGGCAGTTCTGAATTGAATAATAACAAAATGACGGGGGGCGTGTCTGGTAGCCATGTGAAGACGTGTTGTACAGGGCTCCTCAATGGACTAACTTTTTTCATAATTCCATTGCTCCAAAACTAACGAACTTTTAACAACAGTACGATAACACGCCCGTGTGCTGCTCTGAGGCACTTTTTACATCTTCAAGGCTACGGTGTACGAAATATGAGCAAAACTAGATCGGGGAAAGAGCAGGCCGCAAAAGCCTCGGACCATGCTGAGGACAGACCGGAGGCACCACCCCATGACATGAGTGAGATTATGAGAGCTATTGCTAGCTCTGAAAAGAGGATATTGGACCGTATCGATTCAAGCACGAAAGATTTAAATGATAAAATAGACACAATCAAAGATCTGGAGAAGCAAGAGACCCGTTTGGAAAGTGTTGAGTTTGCTTTGAATGTTGTATATTGTATAGCTTTTTTTTTGTTATACGTAAAATTGTATTGTATTTATTTAAATTTTTACTTTTTAATTATTTTATTTGCATTTTTAATCACTAGGGTTTGAGAGTAACGAAATTTCTATTCTCTGTATGTCCTGTACATGTGGCAGAATTGACAAATAAAGTTGACTTGACTTGAATACTTCTTCAGACCGGACAGTGGAGTTGGAAAACGAGGTTAGCAAGCTGAAATCGGACGTTGCTAAGTTGACCAGCAAGTTGGACGACATCGAGGGGCGACAACGCCGGTGCAATGCACGCATTGTAGGGGTGAAGGAGGGCTTTGAAAACACCGGGAAACCTACGGCAGCTATTGCTACAATGCTGAAAGACATACTGGGCCTCGACTTTACTCCGATGCTGGACCGCGCTCATCGAAGCTTGGGTCAACAGGGAAACTCCCCCAGGGCGATCGTGGTGAAGTTTCACTATTACCAAGACAAGGAAGAGGTGTTCCGAAGGGCCGCCAAGTCGCAGCCGTTGCTGCTGCAGGACATGAAGATAAGCATTTTTCCTGATTTTACAGCAATGGTGGCAAAGAAACGAGCTGCTTTTATGGAGGCTAAACGTTTGCTCCGAGGCTGGCGTTAAGTTTGGACTTTTGTTTCCAGCTGTTCTCCGCATCACTTCACCGACGGGACAGGACAATCGTTTCACCGACCCAGCGGCTGCAATAGACTTTATCAAAAAAGACTTACGACGGCCGTGAGAGGTACAGCCGTGTGAGAAAAGATAAGTTGGACTCCACATGTGTGATTGCTTGAACTCAAGGGACATAGTTATACGTCGGTGCTGGGGAGATGTCAAGTAAATAATTGGGCCATAGTCATAAAAGGCCGGAAGGTAGAATGATTTTTGATTTAATTGATTATGAATACTCTGCCTTCCTTCTTCGTTCCGATTTTTGATATGTTCGAGATATTGCTGTTATTCTGGGGCATTTGATTAGAATAAACACGGGGAAAGTGGAAAATATAAGTTTTGGAGTTTTGTTTAGTTATTAAATGTTATATATTTGCCCAGTTGAGGGGCTGTTTGAGGGTTAACAGTAAGTTTAGTCACTGTGCTATCCTAGCCTGGAGGGTTGCGATCTCAGGGATAATAGTAGATCAGCATGGGGTTTTGAGGCTCGTTTTATTTATTTATTTTTTTCCCTTTTTTTTTTTTCCTTCTCCCCCTCTTTCTTTTGGGGGGGGTTCCAGAGGTTGGGACATATTTTTTCTGCACCTGCATTTTGGTACCTGAATGGCAAGCTCGCAAAGTCATCTGCCTCTTCGTTTTATAACATGGAATGTTAAAGGTATAAATAATCCGGTTAAACGCACAAGGGTTTTTACTCATTTAAAATCACTGAGATCCGATGTTGTATATCTGCAGGAAACACACCTCCGATCAAGTGAACAAATTAAACTAAAAAAAACATGGGTAAGCCAAATATTTAGCTCAAAATTTGAGGATAGATCACGGGGTGTGGCTATTCTAATTAGGAAGGGGATTCCATTTATTCCACTATCAACTGTGGCGGATACCAGAGGGAGATATATTATTATACAGGGCAGGTTGTATGGGAAACAAGTCATTCTTGCTAATGTATATGGACCAAACTGGGACGACCCAAATTTTTATTGTACCTTTTTAAAACACCTGCCAGATTTAACAGAGTCCCATTTGATACTGGGTGGTGACTTTAACTGCGTACTTAATCCTCAACTTGACAGATCAAACCCAAAACCTGATAGCAAAATTTCAAAAGCGGGTAATGTTCTTAAATCCTTTATGCAATCTTATGCTTTTTTTGACCCCTGGAGGGACAAAAATCCTACATCTAAACAATTCTCATTTTTCTCACCAGTGCACCGGTCATACTCACGGATCGATTTTTTTTGTTGTAGATAGTAGAATTCTTCCCAAGGTTTTAGATTGCCAATACAACTCTATTGTTATCTCAGACCACAGTCCAGTACAATTAGATGTAAATTTTTATGAACGCTTAAGTCAAAAACCGGCCTGGCGACTTGATCCTTTACTCCTAACTAAAGACTCATTTAAAAAAAAAAGGTCTCTGAGCAAATACAGTTTTTCTTAGAGACAAATCAAACCCAAGGGATGAAAATGACTGTTGTATGGGAGGCATTAAAGGCCTATCTTAGAGGCCAGATAATTTCATATGTATCAAGGTTCAAGGTTCTTTATTTGTCACATGCATAGTTATACAAGTATAACACACAGTGAAATGTAGCCTGACACGCTCCTCGACATGTGCAAAAATTGGGGGGGGGGGGTGTAGAGGAAGAACATTATTTATTTATTTATATATATATATATATATATATATATATATATATATATATATATTATACACACTGGGTGAATGTGCAGTAGTAGCAGCAAGCAGGTGAATTCTGTACATTAATATGAATAGACATCTGACTATTTTACAGGATAGACAATATAAACATATTTAAAATTAAAGGAATTGAAATGTACATTGTGCCTTGGTTTAGAGTGTCTGGAAGAGAGTCCTGTCTCAGTCAGTTATAGATGATGTGAGAGGGCGGGTGTGTGTGTTTAGGGCACGGATGGCTTGGGGATAGAAGCTCCTCTTGAGTCTCTCTGTCCTTGCCCGGAAGATGCGGAACCTTCTACCAGATTGCAGAAGTTGGAACAGTTTGTTGCCAGGATGGGACGGGTCCTTCAGTATCTGCGCTGCTCTAGTCCGGCATCTCCTGGTGTAGGTGTCCTGAAGCGGGGGGAGAGCAATCCTGCAGCAGCGTTCTGCTGTACGGATCACTCTCTGGAGAGCTTTTTGGTCCTTCACACAGCTGTTCCCGAACCACGATGTCATGTTCTGTGTGAGGATGCTCTCCACAGCGCCTCATTTCAAAAAAAGAAATACTTACAACAAATGAACAACCTAGCCAACAGTATAAAAGAGATTGACTGCTTATATGCAGAAAATCCAACACCAGACCTATATAAGAGAAAATTATTACTAAATTCAGAATACAAAATTCGGTCCATTCAGCAAACAGAACGTTTATTTTTCAAATCAAGGCAAAAGTTCTATGAACATGGGGAAAGAGCCGGAAAACTTTTGGCACATCAAATTAAGCAATCCATATCAGCTAACACGATTTCTGAAATCTGTAAAACCTCTGGAGAAAAGACGTCTGATCCGAAAACCATTAATGACCAGTTTAAAATGTTCTATTCCAATCTTTATACCTCAGATCCGGTTGATGAAAAAAAGATTGCTGAAACGCTTGATAGATTACCGATTCCACAAATATCGGTAAATGACAGAACAGAAATTGATAGAGAGATAACCATTAGTGAAATTGTCGAAGTAATTAAATCAATGCAAAGTAATAAGGCACCATTTTCTGGTCCTGAAAAAAAAAAAAAAAAAGGCGATCGAAATGACTGTTGGTGCCAATCTTTAGTCCATCTAAAGGCCTAATTATAATAACAATTGAATATTACCTCAAATGTTTTTTTTGGAAAATATTCAAGTTTTATGTTTTTTGGGGCAAAAAAAGCAGTGCGCTCATGTGACGAAACCGGGATATAAAGGGTTAAAATCCGCGAAATGTAATTAAAACTTGACATGAATATTTCAAGGAGAAGTAGGTCTAAAAGATTGACTAATTTAAAGTAGAAAAAAATATTGATATATAACATTTTTAGAGCACTTTTGGGGCGGGACAATTTTTGGTCCCGAGGTTCACGAAAGGATGGGATTTTGAGATTCTACCAAGGGTTAAAAGGGAAACACAATCATAAAGAACGAGGAAGCAGCAAGGATTCTGGGCGGAGCTTCCTGTGACTGACTGATCTAACCCTCGCTCACCTCTCAGTGGCGCCGAAGTGACTGCGTCCATTTGTGATGTCAGCAAGGTTTCTGTGTGCACTTCCTGTCAGGTCGAGGCGCTGCACTGTCTCTGAGCTCAGGTGGTCTGATGTGGGTGGGGCTCAGAAAGCACAGCAAATAAACTCTTTCCAGGTTAATGCCACCTGCCTGCTCACCTGGTTTCTTGCAAAAGACCTTTTAGATTAAAAGCCTCACATTGTTCCCGTGCAGGTGTTCAGGTTTTAGACTTTTCTGTTCTTATTGTTGATTAAAGTTCGCTGAGACTTTTACTGTTAGAATAAATGTTGTTCTAGCTCTTTGATGAGTCCTGTTTTTTGTTTGTTTGTTTGCTAAAGTACCGAACGGGACAGAAAAACAATCAGAATTGTCTGAGGGCCAGGAAAGATGCCCAACGGGTTTATTTCTTCAAGTGGAGAAAACGTGTCAATGTGATATTGGTCCACTTGATTGATCTTTATCATTATTATTATTATTTATTTATTTATTTTAAGTTATTAAAAATTGGACAGACAATTAGACAGAAAAGGGGGAAAGAAAAACAGAGGGGATCGGGGGACAGTAAGAGAAGACACTGAGAAAATCCATTGGGTCACCTGTTAACAGAAGAAAAAAGAAAACAAACAACAAGAGAACAACACAAAACAGAGGTCAAAGCAACAACCTATCTACGTGTAAGTAACAGTAAATACTAAATATTGAATGTTGAGCAGCACGCAAGATCAACAGCGCACGATATGCTTTAAGGTAGCAGCCAAGGAAGATATAGTTTGTGTCTGTGAGCACCCATGTGTACAACCCCCAGACCCAGGAGATGTTACCCTTTTCCCTGGGGTGGAGGCAAGCAGCCCGCAGCCACAGGGAGGCCAAGCGTCCTGATGGTGTACAGAGAACAGGGGTTGTGAAGACCCCATACCTCACTCCGCTTGCTCATATGTCGTGTTGCTGCGTGCTCTTCTAAGCGAGCAGCTCCTGTGCTCACCTGACGGTCACCTGCACCAAGGAGCTGCTGTGATTGACGGAGCAGCAGCTCTCCGAGAACCAACATGTTGGACTTTCAGTTCCAGGTTTTGAGCCACAAAGTACTCATTGCCATATGCAGTAATCTGATTGGTCAAATCTGAGCCTGTTTAGAAAAAATAACTCCCAGATGCATCCACCCATGATGGATGTTTCTTTTTCAATCACTATGTGCTAAAAGACCTCCCTGCACTGAATCATACTTGTTATCAATCTCTGGCTCTCTTTCACAGCATGTCTTTTGTACTGTCTTCCTTCTCTCACCCTAACCAGTCGCGGCAGATGGCCGCCCTCTCACTGAGCCTGGTTCTGCTGGAGGTTTCTTCCTGTTAAAAGGGAGTTTTTCCCTCCCACTGTCGCTAAAGTGCTTGCTCATAGGAGGTCATATGACTGCTGGGTTATTGTAAGGTCTACCTTACAATATAAAGCGCCTTGAGCTTGTATAAATAAAACTGAATTAGTGTACACCCCCCCAACATACACACACGCACGCACACAGCGCAGGTAAGCAGCTGAGTCACATGTGAGGTAGACTCTTCATCTGCAGCTCACAGACGGTCACACGCAGAGCCATGAACCGGAGACGTGCACGTGCTTATTTACTTTTTTTTCTTTTTCTTTTTTTTTTTTTTTACAATAGATGACGTCATCATCCTCATCCCCGTGTCAGCGTTGCGGTGACGTCACGCAAAACCGGCGCTTCCCGTACTGAAGCGACGGCGCTCCAAATCATGTGACCTCTGCCCGGCGCACGCTGAGCTGATCGATCAGAAGAATCTGTGCTGATTACCGATGAGCGGGTCTTCCGAAAACCCTCACACTGCCGAGCGCGCGACCGGAAACCGACCCGCCTTCACAATAAGAGTAGGCCGAGGGCAGCCGTTCCGTCACGGTCACACCTGCAGTCAGGTGTGCTGTGACGAAGTTACTCGCGTGGTCACACTTTTTACTCGTACATGAGTTATCCTCCATCATCGCTCCTCAGCAGACCAACGCTGAGGGGGCCGTGCTTTTCCGTGCTCAAGTCTTACAGTATGTAAAAGGGACTCTGAGCTGCTCTCCGGTTTAAGTCTTGCTGGATCATGCAGGTCTGACTTGCCACTTACACAGCCATTCGACTCAGTCGTGTGAGGTGTGCACCGCTGGATTGGCTCAGCACACACCATCCCTATCGGTACAATCTGCAGAATCCTGCCTACCACGTGACTTTAGCCAGCAGGTGAACCACTGTTTCATTTTAATCAATGGCTAGTTTTGTGTGAACAAAAACAACATGAAAATTCAGTCTGACTCACCGAAATTACAACATAGTGCCTCTGAGTCTAACTACTGACCACTGCCAAGCCAAATGTATGATAACAGAGCTCCACAGCGCCCTCTGCTGTGGCAGTACCAGGTAATTTGACAGCCAGCCCCGGTGTGCCTGCCTCAGACTCGGTCGGTGCTGCAGTGGACTGTAATATTCTATTTTTTCTAATAAAACCTGTTCGAACCTCACTGGGCATGTTATCAGGTGCGGGCTTTAATTGTGAAGGTCTCGGCAGCTCTTCCGGTGCGGTGGTCGCTGTCGCGGTGCGTGTTGACGCAGCGGGTGCGTCAGGAGGAGATGTTGTAGAGCATCATCGGAGCCGAGCCGCCCCAGTCCGTGTGAGTCCGGATAACGGGACCCGCTCATGCTCTGCCCCCCCCCCGCAGCACGCCAGCCCCAGATCCAAGAAGCGAAGAGCAGCGGGGAAGAGCCCGGAGGTAAGAGAGGGGGAGGGCAGGGCGTGGAGGAGGAGAGCCTGTCTGTCATCTGTCTGTAACTCCCCCACCCTTCACACACACACGTCTGTCGGAACCGGACAGGAGCAGCAGC
This sequence comes from Maylandia zebra, assembly GCF_041146795.1. Taxonomy (NCBI): domain Eukaryota; kingdom Metazoa; phylum Chordata; class Actinopteri; order Cichliformes; family Cichlidae; genus Maylandia; species Maylandia zebra. The sequence goes on from NC_135179.1 coordinate 4,242,445, forward strand.
TCTGGGCAGCAGCCGCCGAGAGGCGCTGAGGCCTGGAGAGATGCTGCTGAAGAGCCGCTCCTCTCCTCCAGCATCAGCTCAGTGTCTGTGGTTGTCTGTGTGTATGTGCATCTGAGTGTGTGTTGTCCACACCTGTCCACATCATGAGCAGTTTTCTTCACTGGTTCTATGCCGTGATGAAAAACAGGAAGATCCCCCCTCCCTTCCCCAGACTTTTTACCTATGGAACCCTTTGGAGTGAGCCGTCCAATCACCTCTGACCTCCTGAGAAGGGCAGAGCTTCACAGAGTGAGCTCCAGAGTGGATGTGAAGTCTCAGTGACTGATGGAGGAGCTGATCTACTCCATGTGTGCCCGTGTGTCAGCCTCTGATTGGACAGAGCGTCTGTGGCACTGCTGTCTGTGCTGCAGAGGAGCTTCATCTATCCTTCAGCTGTGTCTGCAAGAGCTCCTGCATACAAAACCCAGTGCTCAAACTCCAAACTCTCACTTCATCTGTTCGTGTGGTTCACACAAAAGTATTGACAGTACTGATGATACTGCAGTATATGTGCAGAAAAACACTAAAACTGAAGTTTTAATGTCAGTGACTCTCACCTGTGCGAGTGTGTGTGTGAGATCATGTGGTCATTTGACAGTTGGATATTTCCTGTTAGAAATAGGAAATATCTTTAACCCCTTCCCAGGAAACAGAATCATCTCTGAGCCGTTATTTCAAATTAGAAGTTTTATAAAGCGCTCGTGTTTTATTTTCTGCTGGTCAGTGCTTTAGTTCAACTTTTAACTCTAAAGATGAAATGAACAGTTGATTTGCTCATGCTCTGTGTTTTTAATAAATATCACATATTTGACTGCATGACCCCGTTTCTGTGCCGAACCTCTGTAATCAGAGCACTGTGAATAAAAATGTCTGTAGGAGTTCATTCAGTGCTTAATTGAAAGTTGAAGGTGTTTGAACCTCAGACTCAGGCTGGTGTGGACAACCTGCAGGTCCTTTTGGACCTGACTACACACCTGCAGGTGCCTCAGCTGTCAGGATTCAAACACACACAAATCAGTAAGAGCAGGATCGTCTGAAATGACTCATTTTGTCTGATTAAATATTTAAAATCTGTCACGGTGGCACAACAGGCCCGCACAAACCCACCTGTATCACCTGCCTCTGTCTTCATTTCCCAGGATGCTCTGGGGTTTCTCAGCAGGCCTGTGAAGATGAGTGTGACATCATGGTTCCTGGTAAGCAGTTCGGGGACTCGACACCGCCTCCCCCGAGAGATGATTTTTGTGGGCCGAGAGGACTGCGAGCTGATGCTTCAGGTGAGGCTGACCTGTGCAGGTGTTCGGGTTAGTAGAAATTGCCTCCCTCTAGGTTGGTCTGAAAAAGGAAGTTGTAATGGTGTCTTGTTTGAGTCGCAGTGAAAGTAAGCAAAAAGAGTTGTATGTGTGTGTGTCTCAGTCTCGCAGTGTGGACAAACAGCACGCTGTCATCAACTACAACCCGACCACTGATGAACACCTGGTGAAGGACCTGGGCAGCCTCAATGGGGTGAGCCATACACAACATATCAGTACATTATCATAGGTATCCACCAATCAGCAGCAAACACAGGTGGGGGGTGGTGATGCCTAAAGTCACAGGTTACAGTACAAAGATTTTTTTTTTTTTTTTTTTATTAACTTAAAAAAATTTAATTCCACTTTAATTTAAACAGGCAAGAACTGTAAAATCACAAAAGAGTGAAAACCTTCAGAGTGGACTTCAGCATCATAATCAGAAACTTTCACCTGGACGTTTGTTTGTTTGTTTCCTGCAGACATTTGTAAACGACCTTCGGATTCCTGATCAGACCTACATCACCCTCAAACTGTCCGACATCATCCGCTTCGGATACGATATCCTTCAGACGCACACACGCACTGTTTGTGTGCGTGTCTGTGCGCGCCTGTGTGTTTCTGTGTGTGTGTGTGTGTGTGTGTGTGTGTGTGTGTGTGTGTGATAATTTTAATATTTTTCTGAGCTGTTGTTCACATTCTCACGTCTACGTTCTGGAGAAAAGTCAACACAAAGTCCCAGAGGAGGCCCTAAAGGTTGGTGTTTGTGGGTGTGTGTTTTCTATTGTACAAATTACTGCATAGAGGGTGTTATTTAATTTCCTTGTTTAACTGCATTTAGTTTGCATTTCCAAAACTACTCAGAGCGTCATGAATTTCTCATGACTACACACAGCATGTACAGTACCGTGAGCACATGCAGTACCGTGAGTACATGCAATTTGCAGTACCTTGAGTACGTTTGCCTCGTTCTTCTGTTTCAGCATGAGAAGTACAGCAGTCAGCTGCAGATGAGCCTAAAGCCTTCAGAGGGGAAGAAGAGTGACGTGGATGAGCGGGCGAGAGGCGAGAAAGCGCAGAGTACCAAGAGCCTCGCACAGGGTAACAATAATACAGCAACAGTACTGGCAGTAAATATACTGTGTATCAAATGTACTCCTAACAATACTGGGCGTAATACAAGCAATAACACAAAATTTTGACATCACACAGGGTCAAAAATATACTGCACTGTACAAAACATAATGTAACACAAAACCCTGCACCAGAAAGCCTGGTGCAGGGTTAAAAAGTACTGGATCAGGTGTCTGGCCGCTGTGTGTTCCTGTACGCAGATGATGTGTTGCTGTTTGTTCTGATGTATTTTTTACTATAAATCTGCTCGTTCAGGAAAATGTTTTAGTAACAAACCAGAAAGTCGTTTGTTCACGCTCCTCGGGACACTTTGATTGGTCGGCAATTTCACCTATCACACGTTTCTGTGACAGAGGCGCCGGTGTGTCGGCCCACTCCTTTGTATGGCCAGCCTTCCTGGTGGGGAGAGGAGGATTATGGGAGTAAAGTCCAAACCAGCGATGAGCCACATTCAGGTACGCACACCTTAATAAAGTGGAGGAGTGCAGTAAACTGGTGCTGTATAAATAAAGCTAAATTGAGCTGATGGTGCGTTATTGATGATGTTGGTGAGATGTCATCTCTTTGCCTCTGTCAGATGTTCAGAAAGACGCTCCCTCTGCAGATCCAGAATTTTCTGCATCGCTGTCAGACTGTCAGCCAAAGTCCGCCTTCCCTTCGTACCACCGTGAGCCGAGCTACTTTGAGATCCCCACCAAGGACTTCCAGCACCCTAAGTCCTCAGGCGCGGAGCTCCATGAGATCCCCACCAAGGACACTGACACGCCCCCGGCCCCACCCTCACTTCCCACTCCGACTCCGCCTGTCGTTCAGAGCCATGCCTCCTTTACCATTGAGTTTGATGATTGCATGCCTGGGAAGATCAAGATTAAAGACCACATCACCAAGTTCTCCACTCGCCAGAGGAAGCTGCAGGCTACACCCACCAAGACAGCCATCATGGCCACACCTGCAGAGGTGATGTCAGCAGAGAGCAAGGTGGCTGACTGGCTGGTCCACAGTGATGTAAGCATGATGAAGAGACGCCCACCGTCTGAAGACGTTTACAGCACCAAGAGTGACCTCGCCATGAACATCAAGACCCTGAAAGGTCAGAGTTGCACCTGTGTTCCGGACCATACCTGTGTTACCTGTTTGTCATTCACAGGTAATCGGGGATTATGCTTCCTGCTGGTGATAAAACCTGTCCAGCACTTCATTGTTAACAATTTATTGACACACGGTCCCTGAATCTTCTGATATTTCTCTGATTTTACTGACCCCACTAAACTTCTGTCTTTGTTTGAGGCTATCAAAGCTTCAGTCATACACTTGTGACCATTGAGCTTCAAAGTTCAAAAGCTAGTACTCACTGACATCTTTATTCCTGTCTTTAGGTCACCACCATGAGGATGGGACCCAGAGTGACTCAGAGGACCCAGTTCTCAAAGGAAGGGGTAAATCCCACCACTCGGTCCGCACTGAGCACTCTATGCAATCAGAGCTGTCCCAGGCGTCGCAGCAGGTCATCCAATCAGGCCAGTCCATCCATAGTCAGCTACACCAACCACTGCAGTATGCTCCACCCAGACCGGCCTCTGCCTCACCCGTAGCCCCTGAGAGGCCCCTGTCCCAGAGTCCTCCTAAAGCTCTGTCACCCACCGAATTTCCCAAACAGGCGCCCCCCGAGCACCTCACTCAGCAAGCTTTCATCATTGAGTTCTTTGATGACAACCCACGCAAGAAGCGCTCTCAGTCCTTCACCCACAACCCCGCCCATGCTGACTCGTACTCCACACTCAGAGCCAAGTTGGAGCGGCGGAAAGGCGGCGAGAGGCCGGCATCTGTGCACGGCCACATCCCTCCCACACAGCAGGTGACGGTTCCTCTGAAGAGTCAGAGCCATGGCGGCCCTCAGAGGTCAAGCTCTCTGAAGAGAGAAAAGACTGAGGGGGAGGCGGCTTCGTCGGCTTCCTCGTCTCGCTCCTCATCGGGCATCATCATCCGTATGCTGTATGATAATGATGTAACCGTTGTGTTCCTGCCTATAACACATATGTGGCACACACGTACTACACATTTACAGCGTCTAGCAAAAACATCCACAATGATGACAATATCTGAACTAAAAACAGAAACATCAGTGTGGCTAAATATACACAGCAAAAACTGGAGTGTTAAAATTTCAGGGTTAAAGATGTTAGAGTTGATTTCCACTCTCAAAGTGTCATTTTAACACATTCTGATTCAAATAGTGTTCAGTGTTGGAGTTATTAAACAGTGTTATTCAAGTCCAAGCAAATGAACTCTGAAGAGAGTTATTTAACTTGGCAGGCCCCTGGGCTTCTGCCCAGGTAAACCCGTGGATCAATAAATAGTTTGCTCTGCCGGGCCGATTTTCCATGTGCTTCTGCTGGTTACACCGTGGTGGATGCCTGCCGTACTCATTGGAGTATTTTACACAAACGGTAAGTTATTCAAACTTATATAAAATTCACGGTATTCTATCGGCGCAGTGAGGTTTTCTTGATGTTTCTTGGTGTTCGGTTGCTGAAAACGAGCTTTAATAGAGGAGGAGATGTGTCGAAAATTCTATTTAGCCTCCAATGCTAATGTTAAAACCCCTGGAGGGCCTTGGGTCGATTTGTGGCTATTTTTGGCTATTTTCAAATTTTGATTACCTGCCATTTGCACAGTGTTGAATGGAATATAGCGAAAGTCTGCAAAAAAAAGTTTGGTCACATTTACTGTTAAAATTTCAGTATGACTTCCGGAAATTAGCTTCAGTGGCTAAGCTAGCGATAAACTTACGCTATTAATCCTAGGATCGATTTGTGCCCCATTGAAACCCTTTATAAACGCTATTTTTCACTGCAGGATTTATACCGTTAACATCTGGGTGATGGCTTAGGTTTCGTTTTTGTTTTGGAGAAGAGGCCTTAGAATTGTAATTTTTTTATTTGTCCACCGGGTGGTGCCCTTGCTCCACATTTGACCCGGGGCTGGAAAACAGCGGGCTGCTTAAAGAGACCTGCGGGGAATGAAGCGTCATTTCCGGCGTGCTGCAGCGGCTTCGCCCGCTGATCGTGCGGGAGCATTTTTGGGTCCCTAGGACCATGAGAGGGTGCTTTTTTTTTTTTAGTCAACAGGAAATGACGTATTTGTTGTCACGTGGTATCGGACGTGTGGGCTGGAAAAAGCAGTCCCCGGTGATCGTGCCCCGGTGATCGTCGCGACTTACCCCGGCAACATGCACTTATTTCGGCCTAGAGGAGGAGCATTTGCCGCCTGGAGACCATTTTCTGGTCCTGAAAAAAAAAATAAAAGGCGATCGAAATGACTGTTTGTGCCAATCTTTAGTCCATCTAAAGGCCTAATTATAATAACAATCAAATATTACTTCAAATGTTTTTTTGGGAAAATATTTAGTTTTTTAGTTTTTTTTTTAGTTTTTTTGTAATTTAAAGGGTTAAAACAACGAAAATATAATTAAAACTTTATATGAATATTTCAGGGAGAAGTAGTTTTAAAAGACTGACCAATTTAAAGTGAAAAAAAAAATTAATATTTAATATTTTTATTGCACTTTTTGGGCGTGGTCGATAGTGTGCATTTTATGAAATGCGCTCCTGGAAAAAAAATAAAAGGCGATCGAAATGACTCTTGGTGCCAATCTTTAGTCCATCCAAAGGCCTAATTATAATAACAATTGAATATTACCTCAAATGTTTTTTTTGGAAAATATTCAAGTTTTTTGTTTTTTGGGGCAAAAAAAGCAGTGCGCTCATGTGACGAAACCGGGATATAAAGGGTTAAAATCCGCGAAATGTAATTAAAACTTGACATGAATATTTCAAGGAGAAGTAGGTCTAAAAGATTGGCTAATTTAAAGTGGAAAAAAATATTAATATATAAATTTTTTATAGCACTTTTTTGGGCGTGGTCGATTTGTGGCTCTAAGACCAATAGTGTATGCATTTTTCTAAGATCCTCCAGGGGTTTTAATGTTGCAGTCTTTTTACTCGTGAGTGACGGTAGACACTGCACGTGGAAGCGCCGCGCCACGTTCAGCTTTTTCCCTGTTCACACAGACACGTCTTTCTCCACGCCAGTTCATGAGCGTTTTTGCTTCTCTGTTTATTCAGAGCAATTTTTTCACAATTGATAAGTAAATAACATCCCAAAATAATTGAAGAGAGCTTGTTTTAGTCACTCCTGCTTTTACTTTGACATCGTCAAAGGCTTTTACTTTGGAAGTCAAAATCAGAATGACTTGATATTGATATGGTATCACTGTGGGGCTGTATACTGTTGATCTAAAGTGGAATTATCCTGTTGAAACATGAATTTTTCATTTAAGAGCATTTTGAAATCGTTAAAAGAGTAGGTCGTATATGGACAATTTGAAAAGGCTTTTATTTTGGAAGGCAAAATAAGATGGCCTTGATAGTGACAGGGCACAATTAGGGTACAAGGCTGTGTCATATAGATCTAACATTAGAGTTTGAAAAAAAAAAAAAAGCCTAAATTATATGTTATTATGTTCTTAACATACCTGTTAATTCACTCGAAGTTGGCTTTTATTTTGAAATCCGGTTTCCACATCCATTCCGTAATACTTTGAATACACAGGGAACGTAAAACAAACTGGAGGCTGGCTTGACACAAGTGACAGATTCCAGGTAAGTTTGTGTGATGAGCTTCTTCTGTTCCCGGTGAAATACACCTGTACCTGTGGGAGCAGCGGAGCGGCTGAAGCTGCTCCGTCCTCCGGCCGGTGTTGCTGAGCCGAACCCACCACAGCACCGAGTGAACTGAAGCTCAGACACTAAATTCGATTAATTTTGAAGGGAGTCCGGTTTGGCAGGCACAGCTCGACCTGTCAGCGGTTTTTAGCCACAACTGTGTTTAAACTTTTGAACCTTTGAATCGGAGCATGCGGGTCTGCTCTTATCCAATCACTGTATTGATCCATCAGCACTGAGATCAATGCATTTGTTCTTCTGTGAGGGTGTACCACTGACAGATATGCGCATGTGTACAGTGAAAGGTCTGTTTAAGTTGTTAAATGATGACAAACACCTGAGCTTCAGGTTTAAAGGATCATCCCTCAGTTTTTCCCGATACTGGAACAACTAGTGCTGAGTTTGTTTGCCGGTCCTTCTCTGAAGACTGAAACCTGCTGCTGCTGCTGAGGAGCATTTGTTTCCGTGGTTAAAGTTCTGCTGCCGGGCGTGAGGAGGAGGCCACAGTTTAACCAAGCGATGAAGCATCTGTCCAAAAAGAGGAAGAGTCTTTATCCTGAGCTCATCTGCTGAGAAGGAATTTCTCCCCCCAGTCAGTCTGTCTTCACTCACACACACACCCACACACACCTTTACAGGTGAATTTCCTGCCTGTGTTTCTGCTGGTTTACACAGTCAGTGCTCACTTTATTAGGACCATGTTGCAGTGAGTCTGAAAGTTTCATGGTTGTGTTTAATATTCTGAAGCTTTACTGACGCAGGAAGGCTGGCTGGATGGGGGGGGGATTCAAATGCCCCGGGGGAGATTTGAATCCAGGCCTCTGGAAACACCCTTTGACCATGTGACTGACCTACTCCACCTTTCAAGTTTAAAGTTCAGGTTTTCTCACAGCGGCGCGTTAATGTGGCGAGCGTGCTCAGCTGTCAGGACATGCACACGCACTGAATACCAGAAATACCACATAGCTGACATATTTCACCCACCACGCTGTGACGTGCAGTCACTCTTCTTCACTGATGAAGACTCTGCAACACACTGAGTGCAGGATTCACGTAGCCTTCAGTCTGATTCATTCACTTTCCAAATCACAGCCACGATAGCTGTGAGCGCTTCGTGTTTATTTTTCTGTTACTGGAGCCAATCATGTGCTTTATTATCAGTCTGTTAATCAGCTGATCCTTCAGCCTGATTCACTGCATTCTTCTTCTTTTTCTCTGTTTCTTGTTATTCATGCATTCCACAGAGTGCCTTTGTCCTGTCTTCCTTCCCTCTCCCAAACTGGTCTGAGCCTGGCTCTGCTGGAGGTTTCTTCCTGTTAAAATTGAGGTTTTCCTTGCCACTGTCACAAAACTTCTTACTCATATGATTGTTGAGAGTACAAAGACAGTACAGCATCTCAAGGTGACTGTTGTTGTGATTTGGAGCTTTGATTCGGAGCTGAATAAAACCAAGTTAAAACTGGTCCACATCAGAAGTGTACTCGAGCTGTCAGTCAGGAACATAATTCAAATAATAATTTATGACACAACTAAAGCCAAATGGAGTCCAATCACAGTAAAGGACTCTGACCTCCTGAGCAGATAAAGGCGTCCACTGGAGGAGCTCAGTTTGTGACTCAGAGATGTGTTAATGAATGTGAAACTGTGAGCCCGAGGCAGGCTGACACGGGCGTGATGTCATCGCTTGTGTCAGGTCTGCTTGTCATGGACGTTAAAAAGATGATGATGTCATTGATTGTTTGTGATTGATTACCTGTATCTGTTTTAACCCTCGTCAGCTCAAACATCGGTAAAACCTTTAGCCTGTCATCATGGCAACCAGTACCAAATGGGGGGCGGTAAAGGACCAGTTGACCAGAGGCCCCGCCACAGTCACTGACGGCAAGGTGGAGGCCAATCTGGAGAACGCTGACCCCGAGCTCTGCATCCGACTGCTGCAGGTAGGAAAGAAGCAGAACCTCAGGAGTCCTGCAGGGGAAGGAGAGGGCGTCTCACAGCTCTGACCGATGGTCACTCTGCCCCTCCAGGTTCCCACAGTGGTGAACTACTCGGGTCTGCAGCGGCGGCTGGAGGTGAGTAATCAGTCATGGATGGTGCAGTTCCTTGAACTACAGGGTTTGGACCTCCTGCTGGAGGCGCTGGAGGCTCTGTCGGGCCGCGGCTGCGCCCACATCGCCGATGCTCTGCTGCAGCTCACCTGCGTCAGCTGTGTCCGGACCATCATGAACTCGTCCGCAGGGCTGCATTTCATCCTGGACAACGAGGGCTACATCAGGATGCTGGCTCAAGGTGGGTGGAGGACCAGAAAGTTAGAATGAAGCAGATCTGCCTTAAAACCACCTTAAAATCATATTTACACGCTACCCTGAGCAACAGGTAGACTCAGGTGGCTGTTCCAGCCTAAGCTAAGCAGGTAGCCGGTGTACCTGTGAGGTGAAGATGACGACTCAGAGTCATTACTTATGAAAGCGGTAACTCCACCTCCTCCTATATGCCCTCAGCTCTCGACACGTCCAATGTCATGGTGAAGATGCAGCTGTTCCAGCTGCTGGCTGCTCTTGCCGTCTTCGACCCTCGGGGACACCACCTCGTCTTCGATGCACTCGACAACTACAAGGTATGCTCATGTCCTCGTCCACTTCCTCCTCTCTCCTTATTTCCTTCCTGTCCTTCCTTTTTTCCCTTCCTTCTCGGTCTCCTCTGAGGTGATTTGTGATTTCATGAGATCAGTTTAAGTAATCTGAACTCTGCCTCACATGGCAGTCAGGACAGTTGGCGCTCAGTCATATAAACAGTTAAATGTTGCTGTAGGTCCAGGTCACTTTCAGAGGCTCTCTTGGCTGATTTCATTTGTTTAGAGGGGCATGTTTACCTGCTTGATGGACGAACCAACAGATGTCGCATGAGCTGGATGGGGAGACATGAGCAGGCCATTTGGGTCGGTTTGAAAAGCTTTATCGGCAGGACGTTAGCAAAAGGAAGTGCGAGTCAGTTTCACTTAGTTTCAAGGCTAACATGACAAGCAGAACAGCTCAAACTGAAAGCCACTGGCTGATTACCTAAGTCAGCAGAGAGCTCACAAAGCTCCACCACAGCTCCTCGCTGCCAGGTGAGAGCAACGACGACGTGGTCTGTGTACCATCAGGGCGTAACTGCAGATACACCATAACAAACAGCTGAACCTCAGACGCTGCAGATCTTATCGTCCCCGCCCAGCCTGTTCTCACAGGCTCTGAACTTACAGCATGGAATCATGGGATACCACACGTGTGCACACACACACTCGTTTTATTATCTTAGTGAGGACATCTCATTGACATAACCCTTTCCCTAGCTGCTTACCCTAACCATCAAAAATGAATGCCTAACCCTAACCATAACCTAACTGTAACCCTGACACTAAAACCACATTTTGAGCCTCAGACACGTCTTCAAACTTGTGGGGATGGGCACTTTGTCCCCATAAGGGCTGTTGGTCCCCACAAGTATAGTGGCATGCCAATTTTCTGTCCTCACAAAGATGTCTAAACATAACATGTACACACACACGCACAGACACAGTTATTAGGAGTGTTTAATCATCACACTTCAGTCAGACTGAAGCAGGAAGTTGTGTTTAATGAAGGTGTAAACGAACCGTGTCCGTCCTCTGACCTGTCACTTCCTGCGTCTGTATTCAGAGCCTGAAGAAGCAGCAGTATCGCTTCAGCGTGATCATGAATGAGCTTCACGCCACCGACAACATCCTCTACATGGTGACGCTGCTAAGTATGGTCAACGTCCTCGTGCTGCAGGAGGAGGAGCTGAGGAGAAGGCACCGGGTGCGGCAGGAGTTCATCGGTAAAACGAACTGTTTATCACCAATCTGACATCACCCCTGACATCATCATCATGATGTCATTGCTGACATCACTGCTTTCATCATGTTGTAGGGTCTTTACCTCACAACAGAAAGACCTTGATGTGACTGTTGTTGTGATTTGGCGATGTATAAATAAAGTTGAATTAAACTGTTATCAGAGTTATGTGTAGGAGGAGCTTGATATCTGTCACAGTGTGACATCACATCCCTGTACGGAGGCTTTCCTGGAGTCAGGTCTCGCTGAGGGCTCGAGTGTCAGACCCTCAGAGGTCGTCATGGTGTGAGTGTGTCCTGCTGCTTGACCAAAATAAGAAGTGATATATATGTCTGTGATTTTTAGGTCTGCAGCTGCTGAACCTGCTCCCCAGGCTCAGGTACTGGCTTCATTCTCACTTTGCTTACATCAGTTATTAATCAATAATCAGTCGTGTTTCCAATCAGTTTCCTGCCTGTGTGTGCAGGGAGACGCAGGACAAGGACCTGAACATCCAGTGTGACGTGTTTGAAGACTCTCTGTCGGAGGACATGGAGGAGATGGAGAGGCTGTACGGAGGGATTGATATGAGCAGCCACCAGCAGGTCTTCACAATGCTCTACACCATGGTAACCACAGTTTAAAGAGTGATGCGACTCAAGCTGGAACGTTTAAACCAATGTTTCCCAACCACTGTGCCGCGGCACAAAGGTGTGCCGTGGAAGATTATCTTATTCCACCCAATTGGTACTCTAAGCCCAGCGGTCCCCAACCCCCGGGCCTCGGACCGGTACCGGTCCGTGAGTCGTTTGGTACCGGGCCGCGAGAGTAGAGGCTCAGGCGTGAAATGTTTAGTTTTCAGGGTTTTTATCGGTTGTCAGAGTTATTTTGTTATCGTTTTTATCGTTAACTCGGTTTCCCTGGGTCTTTTCACGTGTGTTATGAATAAATCTTCTTTTTTTCGGTACCGGTACTAGTTTTATTTTGTTGTATTTATCCGCGACACCTTAAAGGCCGGTCCGTGAAAATATTGTCGGGCATAAACCGGTCCGTGGCGCAAAAAAGGTTGGAGACCGCTGGTCTAAGCAATCGGCTTGAGTAATGGGCAGAACAATTACATTATCTTCCACTAGAGGGGAGTACAACTACCTGCTCTAATTAAATTGGTTGCCGACAGATACATCTAAACAAACTGAACCAATTCTGCTATACATGGTGCGCGGGGAAAAATTATCAATATGCTTTTTGTGACATTTTTGTTTGGTAGTATGTTGTGTTATTTTTCTAACGTGAAATATGTACCGTGGCTCCAAAAGATTGGGAAACACTGGTTTAAACTACAGAACCCAACACTGCCACCTTCAGAGCGATTGGCGCAGCATCTGTGAAAGTGACACTGCTGGTAGTTCTCTTTTCAATGATAGAAATGTAAGGAGACAGACGCTATGTTCACACTGCAGTCGAAAGCGCATCAAATCCGATTCTTTTTTTTTTTTTTCTTTTTTTGACCCTATGCGACCCATCTATCCGACCATGGTGTGACAGTGTGAACGGAACAAATCCGATATTTTCAAATCTGATCTGGGTCACTTTCGTATGTGGTGCTGAATCCAATACATATCCGATGTTTTAGAATGCGACTGCTGTTTGATGGTCACGTCGCATTAAATCCGTCTTGTACGTCACTGACACAAGACGGACGCCAATTATCAGCGCCGCAGAAGCGCCAGAGAAGACATCGCGAACGCTTCCGGCCATCCAGTGTAGATGTTAGTGAAACTGTTGGGAAGACAACGTGAACATTTTATTTGTACTGTATAATCTGCAGATTTTGACAGAAATCTGCAACTATCCTTTGAAGCAGTGCTCCTCTAAAACAGCAATAAGGATCATTATTAGGTTATCTACATTATTATGTAAATAACAAAATAACTTAAAGCAAAATTGGGAAACGTAAAGTCCGAAGTCTTTATATTAAGGGCCATCAGTCAAACAATATTATTTGCTCTGGGTCTAAACAGAGCGCGTTGTGGGTGACGTCTTCTTTTGCGCATGCGGCCGCTTCGAGGGTTCACACTAGAGCGCGTTTGCTGTCCCATTTTATTTGTAGTGTGAACGAGCAGACAAAAAAATCGGATTTGATCAAAAAATTGGAATTGAGCATTAAGACCTGCAGTGTGAACGTAGCCAAAATAACCTGTCCTGACCCTCTCTGCGTTCAGGTGTCCAGCCATCCATCCTCCGTGCAGCTGCTGTCCATCCTTCAGGCCTTGTTGCTGGTGGGTCCGGACAGAGCTGAGGTCTGGTGTGCTCTGGAGCTGCTGATGGATCGAGCCACCCTGCTGGCTCAGGATGGTAAGTATGAGGGTGCATCCAACAGCAGATCACTGGGTCCAGCTCTGATTCCGCCTCTTTGTAGAAGTGTCCTCTCTATATAAACGATGACCCCTGTAAAGAGTCCCTTAAGGTTCAGATGCAGGCCCTGTTTTATGTCAGTTTGTATAAATGACAGCAGGCAGAGTATGATCAAAGCTGAGGGCATTTCACAGGATCAGGCGAAGGTGAATTCATCGGCTCTGTTTTTCTTGATCGCAGCTGAGGTAGACTCTGCAGATCACCTGCTGGAGAAGCTCCTCCCCCGAAAGACTTACTCAGCCAATCTTACCATCGACAGGGCGGTCCAGACTAGACTACCAGACAGTCCTCCCAGCCAATCAGAGGCACTCACCAAAGATGCTCCGACAGCCCCCACTGCAGCAGCACTGCCTCCGGCTCTTCCCACTTCCTATGCCCCCCCTCTTCCTCCTCCCTTACCCGGTGCTATGACTCTTCCCCTTCCACCCCCTCCACTGCCGCCCACACCCTTGCCTGGTGCTATGGCTCCTCTCCCTCCACCCCCTCCACCCCCACCCTTACCTGGTGCTATGGCTCCTCCACCCTTACCTGGTGCTGGACCTCCACTCCCCCCCTCTCCTCCAGGTGACATCAGAGCTGAGACAGTTCAAAGTCTGGGCAGGTTATATAGCAGCTCCGCTCCTAATTCAAGCCACACCCCCTGCCCAACACTGCGGATGAAGAAGCTGAACTGGCAGAAACTTCCATCCAGACTGGTGTCAGGTGAGGCCTGGTGTTGGCCCAGGTCAGGTGCAGGATTCATCCAAGCTGACGTCACTCTGTGTCCACAGGCCACGAGTCTCTGTGGACGTCAACATCTTTGGACTCCATGGAGCCAGATTACTGCAGCATCGAGCACCTCTTCAGTCTCCCTCCGACTGAGACCAAGACCAGAACCAAGTCAAAGACGGAGCCCAAAGAGGTGCCGCAGCTTTCTCTGTCTTCACCTTACAGGTGTGGCGTTACACGTTTTACCTTTTTCACATCCACATGTTCAATTCTGTCCACAGGTGTCCTTCATCGACGCCAAGAAGAGCCTTAACCTCAACATCTTCCTCAAGCACTTCAAATGGTGACTGTTCTTTTTCTGAGTCTTGCAGCCAATAAAAACACCTGTGCTGTGACATCACCATCCCTGTATCACCTGACCTGTCTCACCTGCAGTTCCCACGAGGACTTTGTGGATCTCATCCGAAGAGGAGACCGATCAAAGTTTGATGTTGAGGCCCTGAAACAGTTCATCAAACTCCTCCCAGAGAAACATGAGGTCAGAGCAGAGGTCACCTGCGCTTCACCTGTTCTCCACCTGTCTCTCACCTGTGCTTCAGTTGTCCTTCACCTGTACTTGACCTGTATCTCATCTTTCCCTCCTCAGGTAGGGAACCTGAAGTCTCATCTGGCAGAGCAGGACAAGTTGGCATCAGCAGATCAGTTTTACCTGCAGCTCATTGATCTGCCCAGGTGTGAGGACAGCGCCAGCTGCAGCACACATCAAGCACAGATAAATAAGCACAGCTCACCACAGGTCCACTCACTTGCTGTGTGTGTGTGTGTTGCAGTTACTCTCTGAGGATTGAGTGTATGTTGCTGTGTGAGGAGAGCAGCTGTGTGTTGGAGACTATGAGGCTCAGAGCTGAGCTGCTGGACCGCGCCTGCCAGAGTGTGTATATACATGACAAACACACAGCAGCTACACAACAAACACACTGGCTGCACACGCACGTTTGGCTGCTGTGGTGGTGATCTTGTTTCTGTTTGTGTGTGTTGTTTTGTGTGCAGGTGTGAAGGAGAGCGCTCGGCTGCCAGTCTTCTGTAAACTAATCCTGAGTGTCGGAAACTTTCTCAACTATGTGAGAATCTTTTTTTTACTCCTTGTAATCTGATTACTTTGTGTGGCATGCTCAGTGACGGTCCTAAAGCAGTTCTCTTCCCGAAGACTCAAACCACACAAACAAACTCTTCCATCTATATGACTGAGCGATATTTTTGTTTTATTAAAAATTTGAACATAATTCAACACAAACTCTTGTGAAGGACACAAAGTCAAAGACTTCCAAGCAGAGCGCATCGGCCAGCACAACACAGAGTTTGGGTCCTTTACGCTAAGCGAGACAGGTGGAGAACAAGCTAGCGGTCAGTGTGCCGCATCCTATGCGAAAGGGCCTTAAGTTCTTGGCTAGTTTAGCATCAACATGCTGTCTGTGCAGATGTTAGCAGTATAATGCAGCTGTTTATGTCCTGGATGCTGGTTCCACTGCACCATGATGCTTGTCCTTTCGTGCAAGAAAAATAAGTCATGTCCGTGTCTCTGCTGTGGAGTGGGCCTCTAGCAACTGCTGGACTTCACCTCAGCTAACTGGAGCCTCTGATGAAGTTTTTATGAAGTTATCTAAGCAGTAATATCACAGCTGTGAGGTTGATTGCACTAACAGTTCGTCCGAGGAGTGTTTTGTTTGTTTTTTTTGTTTTTATTTGTTTGCACATTCAGGCAGGTGTGACTCAGCACCAACTATTAGCTCAGCACAAATCTACCAACAGACTGTCTACCAAGACAGTTCATTTAGTTGCCAAATCATAAATCAGTCTGTTATTTAGCTGAAATAAAATGTAAAGGCTGGTAGTCTGATTTAGTCATGTGATGTATGGTCCATCAGGGAACTCACACGGGGAATGCTGAAGGCTTTAAGATCAGCACTCTGCTCAAACTGACCGAAACCAAAGCCAACAAGTCGAGAGTCACGCTGCTGCACCACATCCTGCAGGTAATGCTGGGAATACTACGAATACTGGGGAATACTGCAGTATTCTCATAATAATTCAGTTGCTGCTGTTTGTGACCCTTAGGAGGCTGAAGAGAATCACCCCGACCTGCTCAACCTGCCCGATGACCTGGAGATCTGTGCAAAGGCTGCTGGGTAAACACATATAGGAGTTCAGTCACGTACAGACTGCTGGGTGGAGTCTGTGACGTGGTAGCTCAGGTGTTTCGCCTGCAGCGGTGTTAAATGTTGCCCTCTGACTCCACCTGCAGGCTCAGCTTGGACTCTATTCAGTCTGAAACAAAGACTCTAAACAAACGGCTGAAAAACTCAGAGAGGAGCGTTTCCTCCTCATCTGACGACATGAAGGAGCAGTACCTGTCCACCATACAGGTGAGTCACTCAGGATGAGGCTGTCACCTTTACGGGCAGATAAATCCAGTCTGTACACTCACTGACACCGTTTTAGTGGGACAGACCTGCTGTTCCAGGTGAACTTACCTGTTGTTCTTATGTGGTGTTACCAGGAGAGCCTGCAGGCTGTTGAGCAGCTGCAACTCCTGCTGTCATCTGTGGAGGAGCAGAGGAAGCACCTGTCCGCCTACCTCTGTGAGGACAGCAGCAGCTTCTCCCTCGAAGAGCTCTTCAGCACCATCAAGGCATTCAGAGACCTCTTCCTTCGAACCCTCAAGGTCAGCGCCAATCGCAGTGCGGCTCAGTCTGCAGGACTCATACCCTGCCGCACGTTTGCATGTGTCATTTAAACTATGTCTCAGCCAGCCAATCGGCTCTGACTTGAACCGTGACAAAGTGTGGTAGCTGCCACACATTAGTCCTGTTTCCCTGTAAATGTTAAGCTCCGCCCTCTCTGGGGGGCCGGTTAGCCTGCTGAAGTTTGAACTGTGTGTTCCTTTTATTCTTCGATCAGGAGAACGAAGGTCACAGGGAGCAGGAGAAGAGGAGGAAGAGGTTGGAGGAAGGGAGGAAACTGAGAGAAGAAGCCCCCACCAGAAAGATCAGTAAGTCAGACACCATTATTTCACCTTAAATCCTCCCTCCTTAAATGGAGAGACAGGTGAGGGACACCTGTCTCTCCAGGTGTGGCAGGTGAAGGACAGGTCAAGTGCAAGTGGAGAACAGGTGAGACATGTGAAGGGCCGGTGACGGACAGGTCGAGAATCAATAGCTGACATCAGCAACATTTTTCTGCAACAGTTTATCAGCAGCTGAATATTTAAAGGAAATGATGTGACAGCATCAGGACGAGAAGAAAGTTTGTAAAGATTAAATGCTGCTGTACCTGTGAGGCTGTCAGGTGATGCAGTGACAGCTTTCACCTGTTGTTTGTGACACGTGCGCTAAGCTCACAGGGGAACGTGTGTCTGTGCTGCAGTTAGGACAGACATGGCCAATTGGGACGAAGGATGCACCGTCGACAACCTGCTGGCCGAGATCAGGAAGGGCTGCAGGCTGAGGAAGACAAGCCCACGGGCAGAGCCGGACGGTGGGGTCGAAGGTGAGAGCCCGGCAGGACTTCTGCAGACTTTCTTGTCACTACTGCTCGTTTGATCAAGTTCTCCTTTTCAGGTCACCCCGGGGTCACGCAGATGTCACCGGCCCAAGATAAGCCAGATTTTCCCGAGAAGCCTCGGGAGGAGGTCCGGACTCCCACACATCCACCTGCTGGAACCAGACCAGAACCGGAGCCAGCAGAGCCAGACAGAGCTGCCTCAGAGCTCCAGGCCCTCTGTGAACGCCCCGCAGCTGAGGTCCAGGGTCCGGAGTCTGAAGTGGACACCAGACCGGCGCAGCAGGAAGTCCAGCACACAGCTAGTCAGCAGGATGTGACCCAGGTCAACAGGAGCAAAGATCCTAACCCGGAAGATTCTGCTCCCCGGAACGCATCAAACACCTTAGACACCAGCCCAGCAGGTAGAGTGAGGCGCTGTGCTCTCTGCTTCAGGCTTTGAGCACGCTCAGTGCTGCTGTTTGTTTCTGAAACATGGAAATTTTAATGCTTCCTGTCCCACAGCCCACCCACACAGATCAAGTTGTGTTCAGTGTTTGCAGCAGAGTGACGGAGACTCGGCCGCAGATTACAGTTGAGTGGAGTCGAGATTGCCATACCATGGTGATGTAGCCGGGTCAGTCTGGCTGTTGTGATGTAGCTCTGAGTCTATGAGGTCACTTCCTGTTCCTGAACATTAGTGTTTCCTGTGACATGGTGAGCTGAGGCTCAGGCTGTAAGGTCTCATCAAGACGATGATAGAACATCCTTTAGTGTTGATGATGAAATAAGCTTTATATCTAGAAACCGACCAATCGTATCCTCTCTTTGATCTCCAGAAGGCCACACAGGAAGAAAGCGTTTGAAGAAAAAGAAAAAATGCATCCTTCAGTGAGGTGAGCTCACCTGCAGCTGTGCATAAATCCACGTCAGCGGCGATTCACTGCTGTCCTTCACTCTAAAGCATTTCATTGGTCGAAATGTTTTTATGTTGTGGGATTTAAGGTCTTTTTTTAAATATCATTTATTATTTTATTCTTCTTCTATGGTTCCAGGTACATGGGTCAGGACTTGTTTCTGTGGCGACAGGACTGGACCTGCAGGAGAACAAAGTGTTTAAAACCCTCTGTAGAACCTGGGACCATTTCGTGGCCTTTGCGTTTTTTAATTCCACACCATTTCCACTGTGTTTAATGGAGTATAGCCAAATTTTCAAACATGTATTTTTTTTCCCATTTTATTTTAAAATTTCAGTCTGAGTTTTTTAAATGAGCTTAAATGGCTGAATAAAAGGCATACATCCACTATCGAACCTCGTGGCCGATTTCTGCCCCTTGAAACCCATTATAAACGCTATTTTTCACTGCAAATTAATTACGGTCAAAGGGATCGTCGATGTTTAAGTTTCATTTTCATTTTGGAGGAGGCCTTAGAGTTGTAATTTTTTTATTTGTCCACCGGGTGGCGCCCTTGCTTCACATTTGACCCCTGCTGGAAAACAGCGGGCTGCTTAAACAGACCTGCGGGGAATGAAGCGTCATTTCCGGCGTGCTGCAGCGGCTTCGCCCGCTGATCGTGCGGGAGCATTTTTGGGTCCCTAGGACCATGAGAGGGTGCTTTTTTTTTTTTTTAGTCAACAGGAAATGACGTATTTGTTGTCACGTGGTATCGGACGTGTGGGCTGGAAAAAGCAGTCCCCGGTGATCGTGCCCCGGTGATCGTCGCGACTTACCCCGGCAACATGCACTTATTTCGGCCTAGAGGAGGAGCATTTGCCGCCTGGAGACCATTTTCTGGTCCTGAAAAAAAATAAATAAAAGGCGATCGAAATGACTGTTTGTGCCAATCTTTAGTCCATCTAAAGGCCTAATTATAATAACAATCAAATATTACTTCAAATGTTTTTTTGGGAAAATATTTAGTTTTTTAGTTTTTTTTTTAGTTTTTTTGTAATTTAAAGGGTTAAAACAACGAAAATATAATTAAAACTTTATATGAATATTTCAGGGAGAAGTAGTTTTAAAAGACTGACCAATTTAAAGTGAAAAAAAAAATTAATATTTAATATTTTTATTGCACTTTTTGGGCGTGGTCGATAGTGTGCATTTTATGAAATGCGCTCCTGGAAAAAAAATAAAAGGCGATCGAAATGACTCTTGGTGCCAATCTTTAGTCCATCCAAAGGCCTAATTATAATAACAATTGAATATTACCTCAAATGTTTTTTTTGGAAAATATTCAAGTTTTTTGTTTTTTGGGGCAAAAAAAGCAGTGCGCTCATGTGACGAAACCGGGATATAAAGGGTTAAAATCCGCGAAATGTAATTAAAACTTGACATGAATATTTCAAGGAGAAGTAGGTCTAAAAGATTGGCTAATTTAAAGTGGAAAAAAATATTAATATATAAATTTTTTATAGCACTTTTTTGGGCGTGGTCGATTTGTGGCTCTAAGACCAATAGTGTATGCATTTTTCTAAGATCCCCCAGGGGTTTTAAACAACACAAATTCTTACAATTTACCTTCACAAAATGCTAACATATACACGTGGTTACCATAAACTCGCTCGCTCTATCACAAACAAACATCTTATTTTCTATCACAACATATACAAATTGCATACCTCATTGGCCGCATTAACTTGCAGGGGTTAAATGAAACGCTTCTTGTAGTGTCACTCTTTCCCATAGTCGAACACTCCGTTGCATACGTCTACATGTTTCTACCACCACCAGAGAGAGACGAAAAGCATGCTGCGCTCTACCGAGTGTGGCGTGTAACTGAAAATATTGTCACCCCAAACAACAGACTAAACATTGGTTCCACCCCGGAAACATTCTGTAACCCTTGTAAATGTATTTCCAGCCAACAACATACATTACATCACACACATATATGTGCAGGTTTTCTCAAATCAGTAAACTACAATTATTTTCATAAGTCGCCTCAGACGTGGATCATCCCATGTACTCAGGCAACATTAATGTAATCGGTGACTGCTCTTAAGCAAAGTCACTCCACTTATATATTACTATGGGCTCAAAAGTGGCCAGCTAATGAGCCCATATCAAACTATCCCAGAAACACTGTATCTCTTATTTGTGTTACTCATGTCACTTGTCCGTTTCAGCTGAATCTTCCACAGCATTCTCAAAGAAACTAACATTAGCAATACACATTGACTGTAGTCAGACAGAGGTCAGACACAGGTCAACAGGTTCCAGAGGTGCCATAAAAACACCATAAAGTCAACCCTAGCTGTGGAAAGAAGTAACACCAGTTCTCAACACAGGAAATTTCACACAGGTTATTCACATTATCAAAGTAACCTTCACATTTTCCCATCAACACAATGCAACAGCATCACCACTCATAACCTGTAAACACAGTTTTCCTCACACATAAACCCAGAAATCCTGTAGTAGGAAAAAACATCAACCAGTTGTCCTGGTATAAATCGCATCATCAATTCACATGAAGAACTGGCATGCTGTAAGAAAAGAAAATGCAAATATTAGCGCTTGCGCAGGCGTATGCATACTTTGTCACAGATATCTCTGTGAGCAACTCAAGCCTATGAATAACACACCTGATAAATGCACAGACACAGAAAATGGCATTTAAAAGGTTAAATCATCATGCAACCTCGAGTGTTGCTGTCATCTTTCTGCTCCTGTAAAAGGAAACACATGGGTTCATCTGCACCTTTGTCAGGTGGGGGTTAGCTTCACACAATCATGTTCAGTCAGTCAGTCAGATATTTTAAAATTCTTACTCATTCACTCAGTGGTTCCTTCTTTTGCTAATTGTGGAAATTATCATCGCATTCGTTTCCACGCTCAGCAAAACGACGTTATTTCAAAAAGAAAAATAATTTAGACTGGATTTCCTCGTTGAATCCTTTTTGGGGGGGACTCTCATTTCCTAATTGTCCCAAATAAGTGGCTTCCTCCTGAACCCATTTTAAATGTGGAGAAACTCACTTGCAACAATTTTCTTGACGACGTGTAACGCTTTTAATTCCCGACTTGCAGATCTGCTCAAAGAAAAGAAATTCACAAGCAAAAATCAGTACTTGTTCAAAAATGAAAAAAAAAATAAAAAATAACAGAGATTATCAAACCAAACTCTCAGTGCACTGTGAAAGTATCAAAATAAAAAGGCCTTGTTAAGTCATGACACAAGCTCCTCATCTCAGGAGGGTAAATCATACCATTAGCATGGTTCATCATACCATCATACTAATCGGCAGGCTCAACTTCACAACAAAAGAAAAATCATCAGCTAGATTCACTCCAAATCAACCATCAGCTGCACAACACACAACATAACCCTAATGTCATATTAGCTATGAGTTTAATCACCCGGTCTGTGCTCTTCACTCATTTAAGCCACAGATCTATTTTATTCAATTTTTCCTTTTTCCCTTCATCATAAAACATGTGACATGCTGTCATGCACTTCACAAAACAGTCTGTTCTGACGTATTCAGAGTTGTGTATCTAAATACAGGATTCACTCGCACATCAAAGCAGGAAACTCAGTGTTTTAGAGTCTCCACTCAACACACAACAAACTCCAACACATCTCATTCACTCGTGCTAGAATTCAATCACCTTTCATTAATCTAAAACCGATCAACTAATTTGCATATCAGCTATTAACCCACTAAGTTGACAGGACGACAGAAAAGCATGTTCAAAATAGTATCACAAAAGACAATTTCCCTCATACAGTAAATTACTTATGCTGCCTCAATCAAGCAGGAAGCTTCTCCCAATTTACCATTTTAACACTAAATTTATTGTCTGATCACTGATTTATCAAACCAGGATTTTTTTTTTTTTTTTCCCACAAAAGTTAAATTGTTGTCCTGCAACTTGTAGAGTCAATTTTTTTCTTTAGGATAAATTCAGTATTTGATAACAAGTGTCTGCTAAATTGACACTATTGTAACACTGATGAAAGATAACAAGCTAATTTTCATTGCATGGGTTTGTGTTATTAGGCAGGTCTAATGCATGTCTGTGGAGCTGCATCTCCAGCAGAGCATGTTCTTAAAGCTGCCTTTCCTACACATTTCTCTGCTATTATTTAATCATTTCTTAACTAATGTGCTATGAGTCTTCATGAGTCATTTTGTGTTTGGAATTGTTAGTAGGGTTAATGCATGTTCTGCTTGTGTGTGTGTGATTTTGTATATGTTTCTATTTTCGCAATGTTTCAGACTCCGTCTCAATTTTCCAACTTAAGCAGTCAGTTTTCTTTTCCCCAGGTTTGCTAACCCAAATTTTGATTTCCCACATTAAATAACAGCATTCCTCTGTGTTCTCACCTAGTCTTCTCACTCTGTTGTCCTCTCACTCTTTTGTCCTCTCCCACTTCAACAGTCCAAACAGCCGGCAGTTCTCCTTCAGCTTTGTCCTGTGTTCCACTGTCTCTTCTTGCCATTTTACTCCACAGGTGGCAAATGTCAAACTCCAACTGTTCAGTTCTCCTCAAACGTTTTCTTCACATGCACAGTGAAGTCACAGCCTGTTGTAAACACAGTGCCATCCATCCGATCAGTCAGGATGATGGGTTTGCTCTTCTTCTCTGATACTGTTTGTCCACATTGCTGCTGCTTTGCTGGGACTCTTTGCTCAGGACTTGCTGCTGTCTCTTTATCATGTTATTGCTTTGGAGCTGCATTCCTTGTCTTCAGGGAGGGGTGAGAGCTTGCTTGCTTGTGAGGTTGAGAGACACATGGCGCTGTAAATAAGTCAGCCAGAAACTTGGCCTGCATGTTTCCAATGATGTTAAACTATAACTTTCTTCCGACTGCTGCATGTGGAAAATTGATTCAGGTCTGCTTTTCACCTGAAAGTGACAAACTAAGACATTTCATTATTATCATCACTGCTTAATCAACACACATCTCTCTCTGTGTGTGTTTTTGTGAACAGTCTTTTCTTAAAAGCAGAAAATGAAATTGTAGTTGTTTTTGGCTGATCAACACAAAACCTTTTTCCTATGATTTTTCTTTTTCACTCTTTTTTTTTTCGTTACAATAGCTGGTGACCTGCAGAATCACCGCTCTCACTCACAATCAAAGGCAATTACTTTTACACAGCGCACAAAAACACTGTGATGTCAGACACATTCACACTCACTTTTTCATCTGCATAAATAAACCATATGGCTGGAGATATGTGCCATGGTGATCCATAAGCATGATCACCAGTTTATTTAATTA
This sequence comes from Maylandia zebra, assembly GCF_041146795.1. Lineage (NCBI taxonomy): Eukaryota > Metazoa > Chordata > Actinopteri > Cichliformes > Cichlidae > Maylandia > Maylandia zebra. The sequence goes on from NC_135179.1 coordinate 4,266,365, forward strand.
TTTTTAATCCAACAAAACAAATAAACAAAAACATGATGCTGATGCTACACACACACACACACACACGAGTCAAGGTGCAGAAAAACTGCTCATGGAAACGCTGCACACTCTCTGTTTCCCTCTCTTTGAGTAGTTCTCAGACAGCTCTTGATCTGATAATGTGTAGCTTGCTCATCAGCTCAAAAAACAAAAACAAAACTGCAACGCGACATCACACAGTAGTTGCATGCTCTGCCCACAGTGGCAAAGTCTTACACTTACATATTCAACACAGCTTCTCCATCATGTATTTTTAGATGTTTCATACAGGGTTGAGCATATTAGTTGTTTTCACAGATGTGCTCTATATCTCAACAATGGTTCATAATAAGACGACAGTCTTCCACACAGGTCAAGTGCCTCTATGCACTTCATGAGTTTAAATATTTACCTATATCACTTCTCCTCACATGTCATTGTACTGAATTTAAGCAACCACAAGTTTAATGTAGGTTACTTTTAACAACTATCCACCTCAATGGTTTGGCACACAGGCTGTTAACATTTTGTGTCAGGAAGGGGTGGGGGGAAAGCCACCCACCAGAGCACAGCTGCTGATGTGGGCTGGCCTTTTCCACACACTCTTCAAGGCTGGTGTGTTTTCTGAAAACTTCTAACATTTGAATCTCTTCCATTTATAAGCCTGCGATTAACCGCACGGCTCAGGTCCGCGTGAAACCCGCGCGACCGCATTCGCGTGCACCCACGCAGCTGTGGAGCCTTCGCTCTCTCTCTTTTATACATAAATACTTTGTGCTGCCAGGAGCAAAGTCCAGCACAAACGTCTTTCTCCCTCTAACTCACTCTTGGTTGCTTAGAAACCCATGATAACAACAACAGTCGGTGTTACAGACCACGTGTTCTGCTCCGCACACACTCACACAACAACAACAAAAACGACGACGACGACAACAATGACAACAACACAAAATAGGCCTACTCCGGACTCACACCGGACCGCTCGGGACCCTGACCCAGTTGTGGGACGCACGCTCACCCACTCGCGCGACAAAACCCAATGAAGGGACGCTCGGGACACACACCCAGGGCGATTTCAAAACCGGACACTCACCGGACGCTTGGGACCCTTGGGCGATTTAACCAAAACTTCTTTTGTGTGTGTGTGTGTGTGTGGACTGCTGATCAAAGGGTCAAACATCCTTGGTCAGGAAGAGGGTAGCCTCCCCCTCACCCTAGATGGTTCATCCTAGATAACACGGTGAGGAAGTCCTGCAGTTCATCTAAACAAAGAGCACTTAGACTAGAACAGACGCAACTACGTTAATCCTACCATAAAATAATAAGACACGGTATGACCTCTCATGCTCCCAAAGTGCTGTCTAATACACACAAAGTTTGCAGACTATCAAGGATCAAAACCTCTACCAATCTACAACTAATTACAAAACTCTAAGCATATATAAGTAAATATTTCTAAGCATAAATGACAATCAACAATACAAATCTAACAGTTTTGTTTGTTTTTTTTGTTTTTATTTGTTTGCACATTCAGGCAGGTGTGACTCAGCACCAACTATTAGCTCAGCACAAATCTACCAACAGACTGTCTACCAAGACAGTTCATTTAGTTGCCAAATCATAAATCAGTCTGTTATTTAGCTGAAATAAAATGTAAAGGCTGGTAGTCTGATTTAGTCATGTGATGTATGGTCCATCAGGGAACTCACACGGGGAATGCTGAAGGCTTTAAGATCAGCACTCTGCTCAAACTGACCGAAACCAAAGCCAACAAGTCGAGAGTCACGCTGCTGCACCACATCCTGCAGGTAATGCTGGGAATACTACGAATACTGGGGAATACTGCAGTATTCTCATAATAATTCAGTTGCTGCTGTTTGTGACCCTTAGGAGGCTGAAGAGAATCACCCCGACCTGCTCAACCTGCCCGATGACCTGGAGATCTGTGCAAAGGCTGCTGGGTAAACACATATAGGAGTTCAGTCACGTACAGACTGCTGGGTGGAGTCTGTGACGTGGTAGCTCAGGTGTTTCGCCTGCAGCGGTGTTAAATGTTGCCCTCTGACTCCACCTGCAGGCTCAGCTTGGACTCTATTCAGTCTGAAACAAAGACTCTAAACAAACGGCTGAAAAACTCAGAGAGGAGCGTTTCCTCCTCATCTGACGACATGAAGGAGCAGTACCTGTCCACCATACAGGTGAGTCACTCAGGATGAGGCTGTCACCTTTACGGGCAGATAAATCCAGTCTGTACACTCACTGACACCGTTTTAGTGGGACAGACCTGCTGTTCCAGGTGAACTTACCTGTTGTTCTTATGTGGTGTTACCAGGAGAGCCTGCAGGCTGTTGAGCAGCTGCAACTCCTGCTGTCATCTGTGGAGGAGCAGAGGAAGCACCTGTCCGCCTACCTCTGTGAGGACAGCAGCAGCTTCTCCCTCGAAGAGCTCTTCAGCACCATCAAGGCATTCAGAGACCTCTTCCTTCGAACCCTCAAGGTCAGCGCCAATCGCAGTGCGGCTCAGTCTGCAGGACTCATACCCTGCCGCACGTTTGCATGTGTCATTTAAACTATGTCTCAGCCAGCCAATCGGCTCTGACTTGAACCGTGACAAAGTGTGGTAGCTGCCACACATTAGTCCTGTTTCCCTGTAAATGTTAAGCTCCGCCCTCTCTGGGGGGCCGGTTAGCCTGCTGAAGTTTGAACTGTGTGTTCCTTTTATTCTTCGATCAGGAGAACGAAGGTCACAGGGAGCAGGAGAAGAGGAGGAAGAGGTTGGAGGAAGGGAGGAAACTGAGAGAAGAAGCCCCCACCAGAAAGATCAGTAAGTCAGACACCATTATTTCACCTTAAATCCTCCCTCCTTAAATGGAGAGACAGGTGTCCCTCACCTGTCTCTCCAGGTGTGGCAGGTGAAGGACAGGTCAAGTGCAAGTGGAGAACAGGTGAGACATGTGAAGGGCCGGTGACGGACAGGTCGAGAATCAATAGCTGACATCAGCAACATTTTTCTGCAACAGTTTATCAGCAGCTGAATATTTAAAGGAAATGATGTGACAGCATCAGGACGAGAAGAAAGTTTGTAAAGATTAAATGCTGCTGTACCTGTGAGGCTGTCAGGTGATGCAGTGACAGCTTTCACCTGTTGTTTGTGACACGTGCGCTAAGCTCACAGGGGAACGTGTGTCTGTGCTGCAGTTAGGACAGACATGGCCAATTGGGACGAAGGATGCACCGTCGACAACCTGCTGGCCGAGATCAGGAAGGGCTGCAGGCTGAGGAAGACAAGCCCACGGGCAGAGCCGGACGGTGGGGTCGAAGGTGAGAGCCCGGCAGGACTTCTGCAGACTTTCTTGTCACTACTGCTCGTTTGATCAAGTTCTCCTTTTCAGGTCACCCCGGGGTCACGCAGATGTCACCGGCCCAAGATAAGCCAGATTTTCCCGAGAAGCCTCGGGAGGAGGTCCGGACTCCCACACATCCACCTGCTGGAACCAGACCAGAACCGGAGCCAGCAGAGCCAGACAGAGCTGCCTCAGAGCTCCAGGCCCTCTGTGAACGCCCCGCAGCTGAGGTCCAGGGTCCGGAGTCTGAAGTGGACACCAGACCGGCGCAGCAGGAAGTCCAGCACACAGCTAGTCAGCAGGATGTGACCCAGGTCAACAGGAGCAAAGATCCTAACCCGGAAGATTCTGCTCCCCGGAACGCATCAAACACCTTAGACACCAGCCCAGCAGGTAGAGTGAGGCGCTGTGCTCTCTGCTTCAGGCTTTGAGCACGCTCAGTGCTGCTGTTTGTTTCTGAAACATGGAAATTTTAATGCTTCCTGTCCCACAGCCCACCCACACAGATCAAGTTGTGTTCAGTGTTTGCAGCAGAGTGACGGAGACTCGGCCGCAGATTACAGTTGAGTGGAGTCGAGATTGCCATACCATGGTGATGTAGCCGGGTCAGTCTGGCTGTTGTGATGTAGCTCTGAGTCTATGAGGTCACTTCCTGTTCCTGAACATTAGTGTTTCCTGTGACATGGTGAGCTGAGGCTCAGGCTGTAAGGTCTCATCAAGACGATGATAGAACATCCTTTAGTGTTGATGATGAAATAAGCTTTATATCTAGAAACCGACCAATCGTATCCTCTCTTTGATCTCCAGAAGGCCACACAGGAAGAAAGCGTTTGAAGAAAAAGAAAAAATGCATCCTTCAGTGAGGTGAGCTCACCTGCAGCTGTGCATAAATCCACGTCAGCGGCGATTCACTGCTGTCCTTCACTCTAAAGCATTTCATTGGTCGAAATGTTTTTATGTTGTGGGATTTAAGGTCTTTTTTTAAATATCATTTATTATTTTATTCTTCTTCTATGGTTCCAGGTACATGGGTCAGGACTTGTTTCTGTGGCGACAGGACTGGACCTGCAGGAGAACAAAGTGTTTAAAACCCTCTGTAGAACCTGGGACCATTTCGTGGCCTTTGCGTTTTTTAATTCCACACCATTTCCACTGTGTTTAATGGAGTATAGCCAAATTTTCAAACATGTATTTTTTTTCCCATTTTATTTTAAAATTTCAGTCTGAGTTTTTTAAATGAGCTTAAATGGCTGAATAAAAGGCATACATCCACTATCGAACCTCGTGGCCGATTTCTGCCCCTTGAAACCCATTATAAACGCTATTTTTCACTGCAAATTAATTACGGTCAAAGGGATCGTCGATGTTTAAGTTTCATTTTCATTTTGGAGGAGGCCTTAGAGTTGTAATTTTTTTATTTGTCCACCGGGTGGCGCCCTTGCTTCACATTTGACCCCTGCTGGAAAACAGCGGGCTGCTTAAACAGACCTGCGGGAAAGGAAGCCTGATTCCCGGCGTGCTGCAGCGGCTTCGCCCGCTGATCGTGCGGGAGCATTTTTGGGTCCCTAGGACCATGAGAGGGTGCTTTTTTTTTTTTAGTCAACAGGAAATGACGTATTTGTTGTCACGTGGTATCGGACGTGTGGGCTGGAAAAAGCAGTCCCCGGTGATCGTGCCCCGGTGATCGTCGCGACTTACCCCGGCAACATGCACTTATTTCGGCCTAGAGGAGGAGCATTTGCCGCCTGGAGACCATTTTCTGGTCCTGAAAAAAAAAAAATAAAAGGCGATCGAAATGACTGTTTGTGCCAATCTTTAGTCCATCTAAAGGCCTAATTATAATAACAATCAAATATTACTTCAAATGTTTTTTTGGGAAAATATTTAGTTTTTTAGTTTTTTTTTTAGTTTTTTTGTAATTTAAAGGGTTAAAACAACGAAAATATAATTAAAACTTTATATGAATATTTCAGGGAGAAGTAGTTTTAAAAGACTGACCAATTTAAAGTGAAAAAAAAAATTAATATTTAATATTTTTATTGCACTTTTTGGGCGTGGTCGATAGTGTGCATTTTATGAAATGCGCTCCTGGAAAAAAAATAAAAGGCGATCGAAATGACTCTTGGTGCCAATCTTTAGTCCATCCAAAGGCCTAATTATAATAACAATTGAATATTACCTCAAATGTTTTTTTTGGAAAATATTCAAGTTTTTTGTTTTTTGGGGCAAAAAAAGCAGTGCGCTCATGTGACGAAACCGGGATATAAAGGGTTAAAATCCGCGAAATGTAATTAAAACTTGACATGAATATTTCAAGGAGAAGTAGGTCTAAAAGATTGGCTAATTTAAAGTGGAAAAAAATATTAATATATAAATTTTTTATAGCACTTTTTTGGGCGTGGTCGATTTGTGGCTCTAAGACCAATAGTGTATGCATTTTTCTAAGATCCCCCAGGGGTTTTAAACAACACAAATTCTTACAATTTACCTTCACAAAATGCTAACATATACACGTGGTTACCATAAACTCGCTCGCTCTATCACAAACAAACATCTTATTTTCTATCACAACATATACAAATTGCATACCTCATTGGCCGCATTAACTTGCAGGGGTTAAATGAAACGCTTCTTGTAGTGTCACTCTTTCCCATAGTCGAACACTCCGTTGCATACGTCTACATGTTTCTACCACCACCAGAGAGAGACGAAAAGCATGCTGCGCTCTACCGAGTGTGGCGTGTAACTGAAAATATTGTCACCCCAAACAACAGACTAAACATTGGTTCCACCCCGGAAACATTCTGTAACCCTTGTAAATGTATTTCCAGCCAACAACATACATTACATCACACACATATATGTGCAGGTTTTCTCAAATCAGTAAACTACAATTATTTTCATAAGTCGCCTCAGACGTGGATCATCCCATGTACTCAGGCAACATTAATGTAATCGGTGACTGCTCTTAAGCAAAGTCACTCCACTTATATATTACTATGGGCTCAAAAGTGGCCAGCTAATGAGCCCATATCAAACTATCCCAGAAACACTGTATCTCTTATTTGTGTTACTCATGTCACTTGTCCGTTTCAGCTGAATCTTCCACAGCATTCTCAAAGAAACTAACATTAGCAATACACATTGACTGTAGTCAGACAGAGGTCAGACACAGGTCAACAGGTTCCAGAGGTGCCATAAAAACACCATAAAGTCAACCCTAGCTGTGGAAAGAAGTAACACCAGTTCTCAACACAGGAAATTTCACACAGGTTATTCACATTATCAAAGTAACCTTCACATTTTCCCATCAACACAATGCAACAGCATCACCACTCATAACCTGTAAACACAGTTTTCCTCACACATAAACCCAGAAATCCTGTAGTAGGAAAAAACATCAACCAGTTGTCCTGGTATAAATCGCATCATCAATTCACATGAAGAACTGGCATGCTGTAAGAAAAGAAAATGCAAATATTAGCGCTTGCGCAGGCGTATGCATACTTTGTCACAGATATCTCTGTGAGCAACTCAAGCCTATGAATAACACACCTGATAAATGCACAGACACAGAAAATGGCATTTAAAAGGTTAAATCATCATGCAACCTCGAGTGTTGCTGTCATCTTTCTGCTCCTGTAAAAGGAAACACATGGGTTCATCTGCACCTTTGTCAGGTGGGGGTTAGCTTCACACAATCATGTTCAGTCAGTCAGTCAGATATTTTAAAATTCTTACTCATTCACTCAGTGGTTCCTTCTTTTGCTAATTGTGGAAATTATCATCGCATTCGTTTCCACGCTCAGCAAAACGACGTTATTTCAAAAAGAAAAATAATTTAGACTGGATTTCCTCGTTGAATCCTTTTTGGGGGGGACTCTCATTTCCTAATTGTCCCAAATAAGTGGCTTCCTCCTGAACCCATTTTAAATGTGGAGAAACTCACTTGCAACAATTTTCTTGACGACGTGTAACGCTTTTAATTCCCGACTTGCAGATCTGCTCAAAGAAAAGAAATTCACAAGCAAAAATCAGTACTTGTTCAAAAATGAAAAAAAAAATAAAAAATAACAGAGATTATCAAACCAAACTCTCAGTGCACTGTGAAAGTATCAAAATAAAAAGGCCTTGTTAAGTCATGACACAAGCTCCTCATCTCAGGAGGGTAAATCATACCATTAGCATGGTTCATCATACCATCATACTAATCGGCAGGCTCAACTTCACAACAAAAGAAAAATCATCAGCTAGATTCACTCCAAATCAACCATCAGCTGCACAACACACAACATAACCCTAATGTCATATTAGCTATGAGTTTAATCACCCGGTCTGTGCTCTTCACTCATTTAAGCCACAGATCTATTTTATTCAATTTTTCCTTTTTCCCTTCATCATAAAACATGTGACATGCTGTCATGCACTTCACAAAACAGTCTGTTCTGACGTATTCAGAGTTGTGTATCTAAATACAGGATTCACTCGCACATCAAAGCAGGAAACTCAGTGTTTTAGAGTCTCCACTCAACACACAACAAACTCCAACACATCTCATTCACTCGTGCTAGAATTCAATCACCTTTCATTAATCTAAAACCGATCAACTAATTTGCATATCAGCTATTAACCCACTAAGTTGACAGGACGACAGAAAAGCATGTTCAAAATAGTATCACAAAAGACAATTTCCCTCATACAGTAAATTACTTATGCTGCCTCAATCAAGCAGGAAGCTTCTCCCAATTTACCATTTTAACACTAAATTTATTGTCTGATCACTGATTTATCAAACCAGGATTTTTTTTTTTTTTTTCCCACAAAAGTTAAATTGTTGTCCTGCAACTTGTAGAGTCAATTTTTTTCTTTAGGATAAATTCAGTATTTGATAACAAGTGTCTGCTAAATTGACACTATTGTAACACTGATGAAAGATAACAAGCTAATTTTCATTGCATGGGTTTGTGTTATTAGGCAGGTCTAATGCATGTCTGTGGAGCTGCATCTCCAGCAGAGCATGTTCTTAAAGCTGCCTTTCCTACACATTTCTCTGCTATTATTTAATCATTTCTTAACTAATGTGCTATGAGTCTTCATGAGTCATTTTGTGTTTGGAATTGTTAGTAGGGTTAATGCATGTTCTGCTTGTGTGTGTGTGATTTTGTATATGTTTCTATTTTCGCAATGTTTCAGACTCCGTCTCAATTTTCCAACTTAAGCAGTCAGTTTTCTTTTCCCCAGGTTTGCTAACCCAAATTTTGATTTCCCACATTAAATAACAGCATTCCTCTGTGTTCTCACCTAGTCTTCTCACTCTGTTGTCCTCTCACTCTTTTGTCCTCTCCCACTTCAACAGTCCAAACAGCCGGCAGTTCTCCTTCAGCTTTGTCCTGTGTTCCACTGTCTCTTCTTGCCATTTTACTCCACAGGTGGCAAATGTCAAACTCCAACTGTTCAGTTCTCCTCAAACGTTTTCTTCACATGCACAGTGAAGTCACAGCCTGTTGTAAACACAGTGCCATCCATCCGATCAGTCAGGATGATGGGTTTGCTCTTCTTCTCTGATACTGTTTGTCCACATTGCTGCTGCTTTGCTGGGACTCTTTGCTCAGGACTTGCTGCTGTCTCTTTATCATGTTATTGCTTTGGAGCTGCATTCCTTGTCTTCAGGGAGGGGTGAGAGCTTGCTTGCTTGTGAGGTTGAGAGACACATGGCGCTGTAAATAAGTCAGCCAGAAACTTGGCCTGCATGTTTCCAATGATGTTAAACTATAACTTTCTTCCGACTGCTGCATGTGGAAAATTGATTCAGGTCTGCTTTTCACCTGAAAGTGACAAACTAAGACATTTCATTATTATCATCACTGCTTAATCAACACACATCTCTCTCTGTGTGTGTTTTTGTGAACAGTCTTTTCTTAAAAGCAGAAAATGAAATTGTAGTTGTTTTTGGCTGATCAACACAAAACCTTTTTCCTATGATTTTTCTTTTTCACTCTTTTTTTTTTCGTTACAATAGCTGGTGACCTGCAGAATCACCGCTCTCACTCACAATCAAAGGCAATTACTTTTACACAGCGCACAAAAACACTGTGATGTCAGACACATTCACACTCACTTTTTCATCTGCATAAATAAACCATATGGCTGGAGATATGTGCCATGGTGATCCATAAGCATGATCACCAGTTTATTTAATTATTTTTAATCCAACAAAACAAATAAACAAAAACATGATGCTGATGCTACACACACACACACACACGAGTCAAGGTGCAGAAAAACTGCTCATGGAAACGCTGCACACTCTCTGTTTCCCTCTCTTTGAGTAGTTCTCAGACAGCTCTTGATCTGATAATGTGTAGCTTGCTCATCAGCTCAAAAAACAAAAACAAAACTGCAACGCGACATCACACAGTAGTTGCATGCTCTGCCCACAGTGGCAAAGTCTTACACTTACATATTCAACACAGCTTCTCCATCATGTATTTTTAGATGTTTCATACAGGGTTGAGCATATTAGTTGTTTTCACAGATGTGCTCTATATCTCAACAATGGTTCATAATAAGACGACAGTCTTCCACACAGGTCAAGTGCCTCTATGCACTTCATGAGTTTAAATATTTACCTATATCACTTCTCCTCACATGTCATTGTACTGAATTTAAGCAACCACAAGTTTAATGTAGGTTACTTTTAACAACTATCCACCTCAATGGTTTGGCACACAGGCTGTTAACATTTTGTGTCAGGAAGGGGTGGGGGGAAAGCCACCCACCAGAGCACAGCTGCTGATGTGGGCTGGCCTTTTCCACACACTCTTCAAGGCTGGTGTGTTTTCTGAAAACTTCTAACATTTGAATCTCTTCCATTTATAAGCCTGCGATTAACCGCACGGCTCAGGTCCGCGTGAAACCCGCGCGACCGCATTCGCGTGCACCCACGCAGCTGTGGAGCCTTCGCTCTCTCTCTTTTATACATAAATACTTTGTGCTGCCAGGAGCAAAGTCCAGCACAAACGTCTTTCTCCCTCTAACTCACTCTTGGTTGCTTAGAAACCCATGATAACAACAACAGTCGGTGTTACAGACCACGTGTTCTGCTCCGCACACACTCACACAACAACAACAAAAACGACGACGACGACAACAATGACAACAACACAAAATAGGCCTACTCCGGACTCACACCGGACCGCTCGGGACCCTGACCCAGTTGTGGGACGCACGCTCACCCACTCGCGCGACAAACCCCAATGAAGGGACGCTCGGGACACACACCCAGGGCGATTTCAAAACCGGACACTCACCGGACGCTTGGGACCCTTGGGCGATTTAACCAAAACTTCTTTTGTGTGTGTGTGTGTGTGGACTGCTGATCAAAGGGTCAAACATCCTTGGTCAGGAAGAGGGTAGCCTCCCCCTCACCCTAGATGGTTCATCCTAGATAACACGGTGAGGAAGTCCTGCAGTTCATCTAAACAAAGAGCACTTAGACTAGAACAGACGCAACTACGTTAATCCTACCATAAAATAATAAGACACGGTATGACCTCTCATGCTCCCAAAGTGCTGTCTAATACACACAAAGTTTGCAGACTATCAAGGATCAAAACCTCTACCAATCTACAACTAATTACAAAACTCTAAGCATATATAAGTAAATATTTCTAAGCATAAATGACAATCAACAATACAAATCTAACAGTTTTGTTTGTTTTTTTTGTTTTTATTTGTTTGCACATTCAGGCAGGTGTGACTCAGCACCAACTATTAGCTCAGCACAAATCTACCAACAGACTGTCTACCAAGACAGTTCATTTAGTTGCCAAATCATAAATCAGTCTGTTATTTAGCTGAAATAAAATGTAAAGGCTGGTAGTCTGATTTAGTCATGTGATGTATGGTCCATCAGGGAACTCACACGGGGAATGCTGAAGGCTTTAAGATCAGCACTCTGCTCAAACTGACCGAAACCAAAGCCAACAAGTCGAGAGTCACGCTGCTGCACCACATCCTGCAGGTAATGCTGGGAATACTACGAATACTGGGGAATACTGCAGTATTCTCATAATAATTCAGTTGCTGCTGTTTGTGACCCTTAGGAGGCTGAAGAGAATCACCCCGACCTGCTCAACCTGCCCGATGACCTGGAGATCTGTGCAAAGGCTGCTGGGTAAACACATATAGGAGTTCAGTCACGTACAGACTGCTGGGTGGAGTCTGTGACGTGGTAGCTCAGGTGTTTCGCCTGCAGCGGTGTTAAATGTTGCCCTCTGACTCCACCTGCAGGCTCAGCTTGGACTCTATTCAGTCTGAAACAAAGACTCTAAACAAACGGCTGAAAAACTCAGAGAGGAGCGTTTCCTCCTCATCTGACGACATGAAGGAGCAGTACCTGTCCACCATACAGGTGAGTCACTCAGGATGAGGCTGTCACCTTTACGGGCAGATAAATCCAGTCTGTACACTCACTGACACCGTTTTAGTGGGACAGACCTGCTGTTCCAGGTGAACTTACCTGTTGTTCTTATGTGGTGTTACCAGGAGAGCCTGCAGGCTGTTGAGCAGCTGCAACTCCTGCTGTCATCTGTGGAGGAGCAGAGGAAGCACCTGTCCGCCTACCTCTGTGAGGACAGCAGCAGCTTCTCCCTCGAAGAGCTCTTCAGCACCATCAAGGCATTCAGAGACCTCTTCCTTCGAACCCTCAAGGTCAGCGCCAATCGCAGTGCGGCTCAGTCTGCAGGACTCATACCCTGCCGCACGTTTGCATGTGTCATTTAAACTATGTCTCAGCCAGCCAATCGGCTCTGACTTGAACCGTGACAAAGTGTGGTAGCTGCCACACATTAGTCCTGTTTCCCTGTAAATGTTAAGCTCCGCCCTCTCTGGGGGGCCGGTTAGCCTGCTGAAGTTTGAACTGTGTGTTCCTTTTATTCTTCGATCAGGAGAACGAAGGTCACAGGGAGCAGGAGAAGAGGAGGAAGAGGTTGGAGGAAGGGAGGAAACTGAGAGAAGAAGCCCCCACCAGAAAGATCAGTAAGTCAGACACCATTATTTCACCTTAAATCCTCCCTCCTTAAATGGAGAGACAGGTGTCCCTCACCTGTCTCTCCAGGTGTGGCAGGTGAAGGACAGGTCAAGTGCAAGTGGAGAACAGGTGAGACATGTGAAGGGCCGGTGACGGACAGGTCGAGAATCAATAGCTGACATCAGCAACATTTTTCTGCAACAGTTTATCAGCAGCTGAATATTTAAAGGAAATGATGTGACAGCATCAGGACGAGAAGAAAGTTTGTAAAGATTAAATGCTGCTGTACCTGTGAGGCTGTCAGGTGATGCAGTGACAGCTTTCACCTGTTGTTTGTGACACGTGCGCTAAGCTCACAGGGGAACGTGTGTCTGTGCTGCAGTTAGGACAGACATGGCCAATTGGGACGAAGGATGCACCGTCGACAACCTGCTGGCCGAGATCAGGAAGGGCTGCAGGCTGAGGAAGACAAGCCCACGGGCAGAGCCGGACGGTGGGGTCGAAGGTGAGAGCCCGGCAGGACTTCTGCAGACTTTCTTGTCACTACTGCTCGTTTGATCAAGTTCTCCTTTTCAGGTCACCCCGGGGTCACGCAGATGTCACCGGCCCAAGATAAGCCAGATTTTCCCGAGAAGCCTCGGGAGGAGGTCCGGACTCCCACACATCCACCTGCTGGAACCAGACCAGAACCGGAGCCAGCAGAGCCAGACAGAGCTGCCTCAGAGCTCCAGGCCCTCTGTGAACGCCCCGCAGCTGAGGTCCAGGGTCCGGAGTCTGAAGTGGACACCAGACCGGCGCAGCAGGAAGTCCAGCACACAGCTAGTCAGCAGGATGTGACCCAGGTCAACAGGAGCAAAGATCCTAACCCGGAAGATTCTGCTCCCCGGAACGCATCAAACACCTTAGACACCAGCCCAGCAGGTAGAGTGAGGCGCTGTGCTCTCTGCTTCAGGCTTTGAGCACGCTCAGTGCTGCTGTTTGTTTCTGAAACATGGAAATTTTAATGCTTCCTGTCCCACAGCCCACCCACACAGATCAAGTTGTGTTCAGTGTTTGCAGCAGAGTGACGGAGACTCGGCCGCAGATTACAGTTGAGTGGAGTCGAGATTGCCATACCATGGTGATGTAGCCGGGTCAGTCTGGCTGTTGTGATGTAGCTCTGAGTCTATGAGGTCACTTCCTGTTCCTGAACATTAGTGTTTCCTGTGACATGGTGAGCTGAGGCTCAGGCTGTAAGGTCTCATCAAGACGATGATAGAACATCCTTTAGTGTTGATGATGAAATAAGCTTTATATCTAGAAACCGACCAATCGTATCCTCTCTTTGATCTCCAGAAGGCCACACAGGAAGAAAGCGTTTGAAGAAAAAGAAAAAATGCATCCTTCAGTGAGGTGAGCTCACCTGCAGCTGTGCATAAATCCACGTCAGCGGCGATTCACTGCTGTCCTTCACTCTAAAGCATTTCATTGGTCGAAATGTTTTTATGTTGTGGGATTTAAGGTCTTTTTTTAAATATCATTTATTATTTTATTCTTCTTCTATGGTTCCAGGTACATGGGTCAGGACTTGTTTCTGTGGCGACAGGACTGGACCTGCAGGAGAACAAAGTGTTTAAAACCCTCTGTAGAACCTGGGACCATTTCGTGGCCTTTGCGTTTTTTAATTCCACACCATTTCCACTGTGTTTAATGGAGTATAGCCAAATTTTCAAACATGTATTTTTTTTCCCATTTTATTTTAAAATTTCAGTCTGAGTTTTTTAAATGAGCTTAAATGGCTGAATAAAAGGCATACATCCACTATCGAACCTCGTGGCCGATTTCTGCCCCTTGAAACCCATTATAAACGCTATTTGTCACTGCAAATTAATTACGGTCAAAGGGATCGTCGATGTTTAAGTTTCATTTTCATTTTGGAGGAGGCCTTAGAGTTGTAATTTTTTTATTTGTCCACCGGGTGGCGCCCTTGCTTCACATTTGACCCCTGCTGGAAAACAGCGGGCTGCTTAAACAGACCTGCGGGAAAGGAAGCCTGATTCCCGGCGTGCAGCAGCGGCTTCGCCCGCTGATCGGGCGGGACCATTTTCGGTCCCTAGGACCGTGAGAGGGTGCTTTTTTTTTTTTTTTTTTTTTTTTTTTTTTTTTTTTTAGTCAACAGGAAATGACGTATTTGTTGTCACGTGTGTGCTGGAAAAAGGAGTCCCCGGTGATCGTACCCCGGGAAGATGCACTTTTTTCGGCCTAGAGGAGCAGCAGCCTGGAGAGCAGGAGCATGTGCAGAAGACCAACCGGAGAGTTGGTGAACAGGTTGGCAAACCATGAAAGCCATATGTGTGGTGCTTCAACAAACACTCGTCCAGAGTGATCAACATAACAGTGTGTCGGGTTGACTTTTATACAAACAAACCAAAAAAAACAAAAACATGTCATTGTGAAGCTTTGGCAAATACTAGATTGGTCAACTGATGTGCCGTAAGCATCTGTCAGGCTCTCTGACAGTTAGTTAGTGTTGCCTACAGTTAAAATATATAATTGTGGTGAAGAGTTAGTATGATTTTACATAAATGGAATCCACATTTAGGAGCCCTTCAGTAAATCCAGGCCAAGCTAAGAAGATGAGCAATGGGAGAAAGACCAAGGACAGAACACATGGAGATGACTGACCAGCGAGCTTTTAATGCTTAAATCTCGTCAAAGTAACTTTTTGTTGTGACTAAATTGTAAAGAGGGATGTGTGTGTATAGAAAGATGGCTGTTAGAGTAGCAGATGTTTAATTTTGTCTAAATTCACTATTAATTTACCTAATCAATTCAAATCAGAGGGAGAGGACAAAGAGATTGTACAAGATCAGGAAGAACAAGGTGAGCCAAAGAGTGAAGGGAGATGGAAAAAACAATAATTATTTTTCACAAAATAATTTTACATACAATTCATGAATATTTTGTGTGCTTTCCAGTAGCTTGCTTAAAAAAGGCAGTGGACATTGTAAACATAACATACTAACATGAACTAGAAAATTATTTGCGAGCAAAAATGCAATGTGAATGAGACTAAAAGTGAAGAAGTCACTTGGATGAATGACGTAGCGTTTCTCCCACTGAAAACACAACGTCCAGATGAACACAATCAACCTTATTGCATACTCTGAAGTAGTTAAGTTTCAGAGTAGGGTAGGTTTGAAGAGATTTGAAGATTTTGCCATTCATTTGAATGGGAAGAGAAATTTTAAAAAGTTTAAAAGTTACAACAAAGAAAAGCAATAGCAGCGTAGTCCTGAATGTAAACTGTCAATGTAAAATCAGCCCTCTTACCAGTTTGCTTCTTGTCCAGGTGTATCGAGTTGCAGTGTGATTTTCCTTCTGTCTTTAATGAGTAATGGTACTTTAAGTGCTTGATGATTTGGTGGACTGACTGTGCTGCATGTAGCTATGAGACTGAAGCAATGTTGTGCATGTTTCTCTGCTTGTCTGCATTGCCACAAATTGTTCTATTTGGTGATGTATCATAGAACTGTACTATATAGTGTATGTAAGTTTGTGTGTTTGCTAGTAACTACCATCAACCTAAGGTCTCAGCTAATTTATCTTTGCAGAGATGTTCATTTGATTGTAACAGCAGTAGGAAAGAGCAGTAACAAGAGTAGGACAGCTAAGCTAATTATGGCTAAACATTTGGAATTTAGTGAAAGCAAAAATGGACCTTGCAAAGATGGATAGGTTTATTTAGAAAGTCAGCTATTTACATTTAGTGTTCGTCCCAAGTAGGAGATTTTGAATTGAGTCTAAATTGACCGCAAATTTACTTAACTTGTTAAAATCAACCAGGCTGTTACTGAAGCAGTCGAGGAATTACCTTTGAGGTCTCAGTCATAGGTATTAATGCAAAATGTAACATTACACTAACCTTATATTTTTGTAAAAGGCAAAATGGACTTTTTTCCAGGGTGGGGGAGTGTTTCATGTCTGTAAGTTAAAATTGTTATTTTTGTTGTTTCCTGATTTCTAAGAATTGGGAGAACAATTACATGCTAACAAAATGATGCATTTTGGTTGCCCATGTTTGGTGTTGCTTTGGGCTTAGGGTAATCACTGACGATGACTTACACCTAAAAGAGCTCAAAATCAGAAAACGTTGCTCTAAAACATGTTGACATGGTAAATGAAAATGAACAATAATCCAAATTGATCATGCAAACTGAAAGACTACTTACTATGTTTCTCTTGTTACTTCATTAGCCTCAGTGTTCTCAGATCATTTTTTACATAAAAGCACCCAGTTGTCTTGCAAAGAATGTGTAGGATTAGTGAAATCACACACATTCGAAGATACTGGTAGTTATTGTTTCAAATGCCTATTTCATGACAACCAGGCTAAATTCATCTAAGGGAGTATGAAAGAGATTATCTGGATGCTGAAATGATTGGTAAAATACATTAGGCCAATAATAGTAGACCTGTGCTACATTTGTCCAGCTAGGCAACACATATTTCTGCATAAGAGGTACATGAGACACCCTTTAAATAAGCAAATTTCATGTTTAAAACATGGAAATGCAGCCAAAATGGACCATACAATGGCCTCAGTGAACACATCGGCACATAAGTAGAGATGAGGAAACTCAGTCACATTAGATATTAATATTACTATGAGTAAATTATATATATTATATATTCTGTTACCTGGTTTAAAGAATACAATGTGATAATCACACATGAGAACGCTGTTTCCAGTTATACAAATATATTTTATTTCACTATTAAAGAAACCAATTATGTGAATAAAAGCTCACCACAAGAACATCTCCCAACCCAGTCTTACAAAGTTGCAGTCACAATAAAAACTGGGTATGGAACATGAACTGTTGGTGAGCTAAAAAAACAATCCTGGTGCTGATGCTTGTCACTGAACGTTTTGGACAGAGCTCTTGATTGAAATGCCTACCGTTGTGTGTAGGCATTTCGGTCCAGATGTTATGGAGTTCAGTTCAGCTAAGATGTATTTCTAAAGCACCGGATGGCAAAAATAGCCGCTTCTCGGCTGTTTATATTGTAAGGTAAAGACCATACAATATAAGAGAGAAAACCCCCCAACAATCAGATGATCCCCTGTGAGCAAACCCTTGATGACAGTGTCTGTGAAGGTTATCAGTCATCAAGGCCATTGGTGACGGTGGGAAAGAAAAACTCCCTTTTAACAGGAAGAAACTTTCGGCAGAACCAGGCTCAGTGAGGGGCGGCCATCTGCCTCGACCGGTTGGGGGGGGGGGGGCACAGCTGTTATAACCCCTGACGCAGCATAGCTTCTAATTCTGAAAGATACGTAGATACCTTAAACCTGCACTCTATGCAGGACACCAAGCGATGACACGACTTGCAGTACTATAGGAGTCTATGCAGAAACAGTTTTCTCTCTTGAATCTCTGTAATTCTTTTGCTACTGAGTGTCTGGGTGCAGTCACTCATTTTAGGCCAATTAAATCAAATGAACTTCCATTGTCTGAGTTATAGCCCTATTGAACCTGCGTTAACCAGGTTTAATAGGGAGGGCCAAAGTCCTAGTTGTGCTAAATTTCCTCGAATTCTCCTCGGAGATTTTCGAGTAGCTTCCTTTGTTCTTGAAAGTTCTTTTCCATTTGTCTCATCGCTTCCCGTCCATTCCACATCTTTTTGGTAAGGTCGCTAACCGTATTTTCTAAGGCCTTATTTTGTTGTTTGAGTATGTCAACTTGGACATCGTAGTTGTTTATCAGATTGTTATGTGCTTCCTGTGAAACTTTGCAAACCCAAGCTCAGACTCCCAACGCCATGTCTTGTTTTCAAGGCTTCCTGTACATTACACAGATTTTTCTTGACAAGCTCTCTTTTCAGTGCCTCACATTCATGGCACAACAACTCCTTTTCTCTGTTGGTCTTGTTAAAATCATGTTGGTTGTCCTTTTCCATGTCTCCCACTTTTATAACCGAGCCTGTCTTGCTGCTTTGCATCTCTCCGATTTCTGCCTCCATTTCCTGCATCACCTCTTTCTGTTGCAGGTCTCTTTTCCTCTTGTTTTTAGAGAACCCACGTCGTTTGAAGAGAACTTCAGCGTTTCTTTGGAGAATTTTGTTCTCAATTAGGAGCTCTCTTTTCACTGCCTCAAATTGATGGTACAAAAACTCCTTTTCTCTGTTGGTCACGTTAAAATCATGTTGGGAGTCTTTCTCAGTGGCTTTGGAGATCCGTGATTCTCCTTTCACACCCTCATCGTGTGGTTTCAGTTCTTTTTGAGAATCACCACTCCTTTTGGAAAGCTCCTGGAGGTCCTGTTCAAGAAGTTCGTTATGCCTCAATATGTCAATTTCATGTGCAAAGCATTGGAGTTCCAGGGTCTGTCTGAGCTGTTCACTGTCCGTTGTTTTGTTTTCCTCATTCATGATCCTTTTTCTTTCTTCACTCTCTTGTAACTCTTTAAAGGCTGTGTTTGCCTGATGGAGCTCAGTTTTAACAGCCTGTATTTCCTGTTGCATGTCATCTTTTTCCTTTTCAAAGTCCCTTTTCAGCTCACACATGCGTTTTACCGTCACATCATTTTCCTCTCTTAAAGACGGGTTGTCCTTTTCCATGTCTCCCACTTTTATAACCAAGCCTGTCTTGCTGCTTTGCAACTCTCTGATTTCTGCCTCCATTTCCTGCATCACCTCTTTCTGTTGCTGGATCTCTTTGGTTTTGGAGCTGTTTAAATCCTTTAGAATTTGGTTACAATATTCCAGCTCTTGAATTTTGAAGTGAATTGTTTCATTCTCTAGTTGCAGGTCTCTTTTCCTCTTGTTTTTAGAGAACCCACTTCGTTTGAAGAGAACTTCAATGTTTTTTTGGAGAATCTTGTTCTCATTTATGAGCTCTCTTTTTTGCTCCTTAAGGTCGGCGTTCTCGACTTTAAGGTCACGTATGGTAGAGTTTTGTTGTTTGAGAGTTTTATTCTCATTTTTCAGCTCTTTGATTTGCTGTTGAAGTTTTTCGTTCTCGGCTCTCATGTTGCATACAACAGGATTTGACAGACTCATATTTCAAATTGAAGTTGATGCTAAATCTCTGTACTAACTAAAAGATTTTTTAAAAAGACGGTCAACTGTGTCAGAAACGGAAGTTTCGAGTAGTTTAAGTGTTTTCCTGCCTAGTGAATTCTTCCACTCTCTTTGAAAGACTGACAAGAGTGAGAACCTCTCCCCTATTTATAGGTTTTCGGGTGCTGATGTCATAAAGAAGATCAGAGATCAAAGGGATTCTGGTGAAACGTCACTGTGTCTGGTCTGGGCAGTTCTGAATTGAATAATAACAAAATGACGGGGGGCGTGTCTGGTAGCCATGTGAAGACGTGTTGTACAGGGCTCCTCAATGGACTAACTTTTTTCATAATTCCATTGCTCCAAAACTAACGAACTTTTAACAACAGTACGATAACACGCCCGTGTGCTGCTCTGAGGCACTTTTTACATCTTCAAGGCTACGGTGTACGAAATATGAGCAAAACTAGATCGGGGAAAGAGCAGGCCGCAAAAGCCTCGGACCATGCTGAGGACAGACCGGAGGCACCACCCCATGACATGAGTGAGATTATGAGAGCTATTGCTAGCTCTGAAAAGAGGATATTGGACCGTATCGATTCAAGCACGAAAGATTTAAATGATAAAATAGACACAATCAAAGAAGATCTGGAGAAGCAAGAGACCCGTTTGGAAAGTGTTGAGTTTGCTTTGAATGTTGTATATTGTATAGCTTTTTTTTTGTTATACGTAAAATTGTATTGTATTTATTAAAATTTTTACTTTTTAATTATTTTATTTGCATTTTTTAATCACTAGGGTTTGAGAGTAACGAAATTTCTATTCTCTGTATGTCCTGTACATGTGGCAGAATTGACAAATAAAGTTGACTTGACTTGAATACTTCTTCAGACCGGACAGTGGAGTTGGAAAACGAGGTTAGCAAGCTGAAATCGGACGTTGCTAAGTTGACCAGCAAGTTGGACGACATCGAGGGGCGACAACGCCGGTGCAATGCACGCATTGTAGGGGTGAAGGAGGGCTTTGAAAACACCGGGAAACCTACGGCAGCTATTGCTACAATGCTGAAAGACATACTGGGCCTCGACTTTACTCCGATGCTGGACCGCGCTCATCGAAGCTTGGGTCAACAGGGAAACTCCCCCAGGGCAATCGTGGTGAAGTTTCACTATTACCAAGACAAGGAAGAGGTGTTCCGAAGGGCCGCCAAGTCGCAGCCGTTGCTGCTGCAGGACATGAAGATAAGCATTTTTCCTGATTTTACAGCAATGGTGGCAAAGAAACGAGCTGCTTTTATGGAGGCTAAACGTTTGCTCCGAGGCTGGCGTTAAGTTTGGACTTTTGTTTCCAGCTGTTCTCCGCATCACTTCACCGACGGGACAGGACAATCGTTTCACCGACCCAGCGGCTGCAATAGACTTTATCAAAAAAGACTTACGACGGCCGTGAGAGGTACAGCCGTGTGAGAAAAGATAAGTTGGACTCCACATGTGTGATTGCTTGAACTCAAGGGACATAGTTATACGTCGGTGCTGGGGAGATGTCAAGTAAATAATTGGGCCATAGTCATAAAAGGCCGGAAGGTAGAATGATTTTTGATTTAATTGATTATGAATACTCTGCCTTCCTTCTTCGTTCCGATTTTTGATATGTTCGAGATATTGCTGTTATTCTGGGGCATTTGATTAGAATAAACACGGGGAAAGTGGAAAATATAAGTTTTGGAGTTTTGTTTAGTTATTAAATGTTATATATTTGCCCAGTTGAGGGGCTGTTTGAGGGTTAACAGTACGTTTAGTCACTGTGCTATCCTAGCCTGGAGGGTTGCGATCTCAGGGATAATAGTAGATCAGCATGGGGTTTTGAGGCTCGTTTTATTTATTTATTTTTTTCCCTTTTTTTTTTTTCCTTCTCCCCCTCTTTCTTTTGGGGGGGTTCCAGAGGTTGGGACATATTTTTTCTGCACCTGCATTTTGGTACCTGAATGGCAAGCTCGCAAAGTCATCTGCCTCTTCGTTTTATAACATGGAATGTTAAAGGTATAAATAATCCGGTTAAACGCACAAGGGTTTTTACTCATTTAAAATCATTGAGATCCGATGTTGTATATCTGCAGGAAACACACCTCCGATCAAGTGAACAAATTAAACTAAAAAAAACATGGGTAAGCCAAATATTTAGCTCAAAATTTGAGGATAGATCACGGGGTGTGGCTATTCTAATTAGGAAGGGGATTCCATTTATTCCACTATCAACTGTGGCGGATACCAGAGGGAGATATATTATTATACAGGGCAGGTTGTATGGGAAACAAGTCATTCTTGCTAATGTATATGGACCAAACTGGGACGACCCAAATTTTTATTGTACCTTTTTAAAACACCTGCCAGATTTAACAGAGTCCCATTTGATACTGGGTGGTGACTTTAACTGCGTACTTAATCCTCAACTTGACAGATCAAACCCAAAACCTGATAGCAAAATTTCAAAAGCGGGTAATGTTCTTAAATCCTTTATGCAATCTTATGCTTTTTTTGACCCCTGGAGGGACAAAAATCCTACATCTAAACAATTCTCATTTTTCTCACCAGTGCACCGGTCATACTCACGGATCGATTTTTTTTTTTGTTGTAGATAGTAGAATTCTTCCCAAGGTTTTAGATTGCCAATACAACTCTATTGTTATCTCAGACCACAGTCCAGTACAATTAGATGTAAATTTTTATGAACGCTTAAGTCAAAAACCGGCCTGGCGACTTGATCCTTTACTCCTAACTAAAGACTCATTTAAAAAAAAAAGGTCTCTGAGCAAATACAGTTTTTCTTAGAGACAAATCAAACCCAAGGGATGAAAATGACTGTTGTATGGGAGGCATTAAAGGCCTATCTTAGAGGCCAGATAATTTCATATGTATCATTTCAAAAAAAGAAATACTTACAACAAATGAACAACCTAGCCAACAGTATAAAAGAGATTGACTGCTTATATGCAGAAAATCCAACACCAGACCTATATAAGAGAAAATTATTACTAAATTCAAAATACAAAATTCGGTCCATTCAGCAAACAGAACGTTTATTTTTCAAATCAAGGCAAAAGTTCTATGAACATGGGGAAAGAGCCGGAAAACTTTTGGCACATCAAATTAAGCAATCCATATCAGCTAACACGATTTCTGAAATCTGTAAAACCTCTGGAGAAAAGACGTCTGATCCGAAAACCATTAATGACCAGTTTAAAATGTTCTATTCCAATCTTTATACCTCAGATCCGGTTGATGAAAAAAAGATTGCTGAAACGCTTGATAGATTACCGATTCCACAAATATCGGTAAATGACAGAACAGAAATTGATAGAGAGATAACCATTAGTGAAATTGTCGAAGTAACTAAATCAATGCAAAGTAATAAGGCACCATTTTCTGGTCCTGAAAAAAAAAAAAAAAAGGCGATCGAAATGACTGTTGGTGCCAATCTTTAGTCCATCTAAAGGCCTAATTATAATAACAATTGAATATTACCTCAAATGTTTTTTTTGGAAAATATTCAAGTTTTATGTTTTTTGGGGCAAAAAAAGCAGTGCGCTCATGTGACGAAACCGGGATATAAAGGGTTAAAATCTGCGAAATGTAATTAAAACTTGACATGAATATTTCAAGGAGAAGTAGGTCTAAAAGATTGGCTAATTTAAAGTGGAATAAAATATTAATATATAAATTTTTTATAGCACTTTTTTGGGCGTGGTCGATTAGGACCGATAGTGTGTGCATTTTATGAAATGCGCTCCTGCAAAAAAAATAAAAGTGGATCGAAATGAATGTTGGTGCCAATCTTTGGTCCATCTAAAGGCCTAATTATAATAACAAACAAATATTACTTCAAATGGGTTTTTTTGGAAAATATTTAGTTCTTTTGTTTTTTGGGGCTAAAAAAACAGGGCGCTCATGTAATAAAACTGGGATTTAAAGGGTTAAAACAACGAAAATATAATTAAAACTTGACATGGATATTTTAAGCAGAAGTAGTTTTAAAAGATTGACTAATTTAAAGTAGAAAAAAATATTGATATATAACATTTTTAGAACACTTTTGGGGCGGGACAATTTTTGGTCCCGAGGTTCACGAAAGGATGGGATTTTGAGGTTCTACCAAGGGTTAAAAGGGAAACACAATCATAAAGAACGAGGAAGCAGCAAGGATTCTGGGCGGAGCTTCCTGTGACTGACTGATCTAACCCTCGCTCACCTCTCAGTGGCGCCGAAGTGACTGCGTCCATTTGTGATGTCAGCAAGGTTTCTGTGTGCACTTCCTGTCAGGTCGAGGCGCTGCACTGTCTCTGAGCTCAGGTGGTCTGATGTGGGTGGGGCTCAGAAAGCACAGCAAATAAACTCTTTCCAGGTTAATGCCACCTGCCTGCTCACCTGGTTTCTTGCAAAAGACCTTTTAGATTAAAAGCCTCACATTGTTCCCGTGCAGGTGTTCAGGTTTTAGACTTTTCTGTTCTTATTGTTGATTAAAGTTCGCTGAGACTTTTACTGTTAGAATAAATGTTGTTCTAGCTCTTTGAGTCCTGTTTTTTGTTTGTTTGTTTGCTAAAGTACCGAACGGGACAGAAAAACAATCAGAATTGTCTGAGGGCCAGGAAAGATGCCCAACGGGTTTATTTCTTCAAGTGGAGAAAACGTGTCAATGTGATATTGGTCCACTTGATTGATCTTTATCATTATTATTATTATTTATTTATTTATTTTAAGTTATTAAAAATTGGACAGACAATTAGACAGAAAAGGGGGAAAGAAAAACAGAGGGGATCGGGGGACAGTAAGAGAAGACACTGAGAAAATCCATTGGGTCACCTGTTAACAGAAGAAAAAAGAAAACAAACAACAAGAGAACAACACAAAACAGAGGTCAAAGCAACAACCTATCTACGTGTAAGTAACAGTAAATACTAAATATTGAATGTTGAGCAGCACGCAAGATCAACAGCGCACGATATGCTTTAAGGTAGCAGCCAAGGAAGATATAGTTTGTGTCTGTGAGCACCCATGTGTACAACCCCCAGACCCAGGAGATGTTACCCTTTTCCCTGGGGTGGAGGCAAGCAGCCCGCAGCCACAGGGAGGCCAAGCGTCCTGATGGTGTACAGAGAACAGGGGTTGTGAAGACCCCATACCTCACTCCGCTTGCTCATATGTCGTGTTGCTGCGTGCTCTTCTAAGCGAGCAGCTCCTGTGCTCACCTGACGGTCACCTGCACCAAGGAGCTGCTGTGATTGACGGAGCAGCAGCTCTCCGAGAACCAACATGTTGGACTTTCAGTTCCAGGTTTTGAGCCACAAAGTACTCATTGCCATATGCAGTAATCTGATTGGTCAAATCTGAGCCTGTTTAGAAAAAATAACTCCCAGATGCATCCACCCATGATGGATGTTTCTTTTTCAATCACTATGTGCTAAAAGACCTCCCTGCACTGAATCATACTTGTTATCAATCTCTGGCTCTCTTTCACAGCATGTCTTTTGTACTGTCTTCCTTCTCTCACCCTAACCAGTCGCGGCAGATGGCCGCCCTCTCACTGAGCCTGGTTCTGCTGGAGGTTTCTTCCTGTTAAAAGGGAGTTTTTCCCTCCCACTGTCGCTAAAGTGCTTGCTCATAGGAGGTCATATGACTGCTGGGTTATTGTAAGGTCTACCTTACAATATAAAGCGCCTTGAGCTTGTATAAATAAAACTGAATTAGTGTACACCCCCCCAACATACACACACGCACGCACACAGCGCAGGTAAGCAGCTGAGTCACATGTGAGGTAGACTCTTCATCTGCAGCTCACAGACGGTCACACGCAGAGCCATGAACCGGAGACGTGCACGTGCTTATTTACTTTTTTTTCTTTTTCTTTTTTTTTTTTTTTTACAATAGATGACGTCATCATCCTCATCCCCGTGTCAGCGTTGCGGTGACGTCACGCAAAACCGGCGCTTCCCGTACTGAAGCGACGGCGCTCCAAATCATGTGACCTCTGCCCGGCGCACGCTGAGCTGATCGATCAGAAGAATCTGTGCTGATTACCGATGAGCGGGTCTTCCGAAAACCCTCACACTGCCGAGCGCGCGACCGGAAACCGACCCGCCTTCACAATAAGAGTAGGCCGAGGGCAGCCGTTCCGTCACGGTCACACCTGCAGTCAGGTGTGCTGTGACGAAGTTACTCGCGTGGTCACACTTTTTACTCGTACATGAGTTATCCTCCATCATCGCTCCTCAGCACACCAACGCTGAGGGGGCCGTGCTTTTCCGTGCTCAAGTCTTACAGTATGTAAAAGGGACTCTGAGCTGCTCTCCGGTTTAAGTCTTGCTGGATCATGCAGGTCTGACTTGCCACTTACACAGCCATTCGACTCAGTCGTGTGAGGTGTGCACCGCTGGATTGGCTCAGCACACACCATCCCTATCGGTACAATCTGCAGAATCCTGCCTACCACGTGACTTTAGCCAGCAGGTGAACCACTGTTTCATTTTAATCAATGGCTAGTTTTGTGTGAACAAAAACAACATGAAAATTCAGTCTGACTCACCGAAATTACAACATAGTGCCTCTGAGTCTAACTACTGACCACTGCCAAGCCAAATGTATGATAACAGAGCTCCACAGCGCCCTCTGCTGTGGCAGTACCAGGTAATTTGACAGCCAGCCCCGGTGTGCCTGCCTCAGACTCGGTCGGTGCTGCAGTGGACTGTAATATTCTATTTTTTCTAATAAAACCTGTTCGAACCTCACTGGGCATGTTATCAGGTGCGGGCTTTAATTGTGAAGGTCTCGGCAGCTCTTCCGGTGCGGTGGTCGCTGTCGCGGTGCGTGTTGACGCAGCGGGTGCGTCAGGAGGAGATGTTGTAGAGCATCATCGGAGCCGAGCCGCCCCAGTCCGTGTGAGTCCGGATAACGGGACCCGCTCATGCTCTGCCCGCCCCGCAGCACGCCAGCCCCAGATCCAAGAAGCGAAGAGCAGCGGGGAAGAGCCCGGAGGTAAGAGAGGGGGAGGGCAGGGCGTGGAGGAGGAGAGCCTGTCTGTCATCTGTCTGTAACTCCCCCACCCTTCACACACACACGTCTGTCGGAACCGGACAGGAGGAGCAGAGAGGCGCTGAGGCCTGGAGAGATGCTGCTGAAGAGCCGCTCCTCTCCTCCAGCATCAGCTCAGTGTCTGTGGTTGTCTGTGTGTATGTGCATCTGAGTATGTGTTGTCCACACTTGTCCACATCATGAGCAGTTTTCTTCACTGGTTCTATGCCGTGATGAAAAACAGGAAGATCCCCCCTCCCTTCCCCAGACTTTTTACCTATGGAACCCTTTGGAGTGAGCCGTCCAATCACCTCTGACCTCCTGAGAAGGGCAGAGCTTCACAGAGTGAGCTCCAGAGTGGATGTGAAGTCTCAGTGACTGATGGAGGAGCTGATCTACTCCATGTGTGCCCGTGTGTCAGCCTCTGATTGGACAGAGCGTCTGTGGCACTGCTGTCTGTGCTGCAGAGGAGCTTCATCTATCCTTCAGCTGTGTCTGCAAGAGCTCCTGCATACAAAACCCAGTGCTCAAACTCCAAACTCTCACTTCATCTGTTCGTGTGGTTCACACAAAAGTATTGACAGTACTGATGATACTGCAGTATATGTGCAGAAAAACACTAAAACTGAAGTTTTAATGTCAGTGACTCTCACCTGTGCGAGTGTGTGTGTGTGAGATCATGTGGTCATTTGACAGTTGGATATTTCCTGTTAGAAATAGGAAATATCTTTAACCCCTTCCCAGGAAACAGAATCATCTCTGAGCCGTTATTTCAAATTAGAAGTTTTATAAAGCGCTCGTGTTTTATTTTCTGCTGGTCAGTGCTTTAGTTCAACTTTTAACTCTAAAGATGAAATGAACAGTTGATTTGCTCATGCTCTGTGTTTTTAATAAATATCACATATTTGACTGCATGACCCCGTTTCTGTGCCGAACCTCTGTAATCAGAGCACTGTGAATAAAAATGTCTGTAGGAGTTCATTCAGTGCTTAATTGAAAGTTGAAGGTGTTTGAACCTCAGACTCAGGCTGGTGTGGACAACCTGCAGGTCCTTTTGGACCTGACTACACACCTGCAGGTGCCTCAGCTGTCAGGATTCAAACACACACAAATCAGTAAGAGCAGGATCGTCTGAAATTACTCATTTTGTCTGATTAAATATTTAAAATCTGTCACGGTGGCACAACAGGCCCGCACAAACCCACCTGTATCACCTGCCTCTGTCTTCATTTCCCAGGATGCTCTGGGGTTTCTCAGCAGGCCTGTGAAGATGAGTGTGACATCATGGTTCCTGGTAAGCAGTTCGGGGACTCGACACCGCCTCCCCCGAGAGATGATTTTTGTGGGCCGAGAGGACTGCGAGCTGATGCTTCAGGTGAGGCTGACCTGTGCAGGTGTTCGGGTTAGTAGAAATTGCCTCCCTCTAGGTTGGTCTGAAAAAGGAAGTTGTAATGGTGTCTTGTTTGAGTCGCAGTGAAAGTAAGCAAAAAGAGTTGTATGTGTGTGTGTCTCAGTCTCGCAGTGTGGACAAACAGCACGCTGTCATCAACTACAACCCGACCACTGATGAACACCTGGTGAAGGACCTGGGCAGCCTCAATGGGGTGAGCCATACACAACATATCAGTACATTATCATAGGTATCCACCAATCAGCAGCAAACACAGGTGGGGGGTGGTGATGCCTAAAGTCACAGGTTACAGTACAAAGATTTTTTTTTTTTTTTATTAACTTAAAAAAATTTAATTCCACTTTAATTTAAACAGGCAAGAACTGTAAAATCACAAAAGAGTGAAAACCTTCAGAGTGGACTTCAGCATCATAATCAGAAACTTTCACCTGGACGTTTGTTTGTTTGTTTCCTGCAGACATTTGTAAACGACCTTCGGATTCCTGATCAGACCTACATCACCCTCAAACTGTCCGACATCATCCGCTTCGGATACGATATCCTTCAGACGCACACACGCACTGTTTGTGTGCGTGTCTGTGCGCGCCTGTGTGTTTCTGTGTGTGTGTGTGTGTGTGTGTGTGTGTGTGTGTGTGTGTGTGTGTGATAATTTTAATATTTTTCTGAGCTGTTGTTCACATTCTCACGTCTACGTTCTGGAGAAAAGTAAACACAAAGTCCCGGAGGAGGCCCTAAAGGTTGGTGTTTGTGGGTGTGTGTTTTCTATTGTACAAATTACTGCATAGAGGGTGTTATTTAATTTCCTTGTTTAACTGCATTTAGTTTGCATTTCCAAAACTACTCAGAGCGTCATGAATTTCTCATGACTACACACAGCATGTACAGTACCGTGAGCACATGCAGTACCGTGAGTACATGCAATTTGCAGTACCTTGAGTACGTTTGCCTCGTTCTTCTGTTTCAGCATGAGAAGTACAGCAGTCAGCTGCAGATGAGCCTAAAGCCTTCAGAGGGGAAGAAGAGTGACGTGGATGAGCGGGCGAGAGGCGAGAAAGCGCAGAGTACCAAGAGCCTCGCACAGGGTAACAATAATACAGCAACAGTACTGGCAGTAAATATACTGTGTATCAAATGTACTCCTAACAATACTGGGCGTAATACAAGCAATAACACAAAATTTTGACATCACACAGGGTCAAAAATATACTGCACTGTACAAAACATAATGTAACACAAAACCCTGCACCAGAAAGCCTGGTGCAGGGTTAAAAAGTACTGGATCAGGTGTCTGGCCGCTGTGTGTTCCTGTACGCAGATGATGTGTTGCTGTTTGTTCTGATGTATTTTTTACTATAAATCTGCTCGTTCAGGAAAATGTTTTAGTAACAAACCAGAAAGTCGTTTGTTCACGCTCCTCGGGACACTTTGATTGGTCGGCAATTTCACCTATCACACGTTTCTGTGACAGAGGCGCCGGTGTGTCGGCCCACTCCTTTGTATGGCCAGCCTTCCTGGTGGGGAGAGGAGGATTATGGGAGTAAAGTCCAAACCAGCGATGAGCCACATTCAGGTACGCACACCTTAATAAAGTGGAGGAGTGCAGTAAACTGGTGCTGTATAAATAAAGCTAAATTGAGCTGATGGTGCGTTATTGATGATGTTGGTGAGATGTCATCTCTTTGCCTCTGTCAGATGTTCAGAAAGACGCTCCCTCTGCAGATCCAGAATTTTCTGCATCGCTGTCAGACTGTCAGCCAAAGTCCGCCTTCCCTTCGTACCACCGTGAGCCGAGCTACTTTGAGATCCCCACCAAGGACTTCCAGCACCCTAAGTCCTCAGGCGCGGAGCTCCATGAGATCCCCACCAAGGACACTGACACGCCCCCGGCCCCACCCTCACTTCCCACTCCGACTCCGCCTGTCGTTCAGAGCCATGCCTCCTTTACCATTGAGTTTGATGATTGCATGCCTGGGAAGATCAAGATTAAAGACCACATCACCAAGTTCTCCACTCGCCAGAGGAAGCTGCAGGCTACACCCACCAAGACAGCCATCATGGCCACACCTGCAGAGGTGATGTCAGCAGAGAGCAAGGTGGCTGACTGGCTGGTCCACAGTGATGTAAGCATGATGAAGAGACGCCCACCGTCTGAAGACGTTTACAGCACCAAGAGTGACCTTGCCATGAACATCAAGACCCTGAAAGGTCAGAGTTGCACCTGTGTTCCGGACCATACCTGTGTTACCTGTTTGTCATTCACAGGTAATCGGGGATTATGCTTCCTGCTGGTGATAAAACCTGTCCAGCACTTCATTGTTAACAATTTATTGACACACGGTCCCTGAATCTTCTGATATTTCTCTGATTTTACTGACCCCACTAAACTTCTGTCTTTGTTTGAGGCTATCAAAGCTTCAGTCATACACTTGTGACCATTGAGCTTCAAAGTTCAAAAGCTAGTACTCACTGACATCTTTATTCCTGTCTTTAGGTCACCACCATGAGGATGGGACCCAGAGTGACTCAGAGGACCCAGTTCTCAAAGGAAGGGGTAAATCCCACCACTCGGTCCGCACTGAGCACTCTATGCAATCAGAGCTGTCCCAGGCGTCGCAGCAGGTCATCCAATCAGGCCAGTCCATCCATAGTCAGCTACACCAACCACTGCAGTATGCTCCACCCAGACCGGCCTCTGCCTCACCCGTAGCCCCTGAGAGGCCCCTGTCCCAGAGTCCTCCTAAAGCTCTGTCACCCACCGAATTTCCCAAACAGGCGCCCCCCGAGCACCTCACTCAGCAAGCTTTCATCATTGAGTTCTTTGATGACAACCCACGCAAGAAGCGCTCTCAGTCCTTCACCCACAACCCCGCCCATGCTGACTCGTACTCCACACTCAGAGCCAAGTTGGAGCGGCGGAAAGGCGGCGAGAGGCCGGCATCTGTGCACGGCCACATCCCTCCCACACAGCAGGTGACGGTTCCTCTGAAGAGTCAGAGCCATGGCGGCCCTCAGAGGTCAAGCTCTCTGAAGAGAGAAAAGACTGAGGGGGAGGCGGCTTCGTCGGCTTCCTCGTCTCGCTCCTCATCGGGCATCATCATCCGTATGCTGTATGATAATGATGTAACCGTTGTGTTCCTGCCTATAACACATATGTGGCACACACGTACTACACATTTACAGCATCTAGCAAAAACATCCACAATGATGACAATATCTGAACTAAAAACAGAAACATCAGTGTGGCTAATACCCTTTTCCCTTGCAAACTCAAGAAAGGTTTGTGTGGGGGGCTTTCGGAGGGACCCAAAACACTGTCTGTAAGCCTCTGAGAATGGCACTCCATACCTTATCATACACCAAACTGTCCTCAAGGTGCGAGAGCTGCACACACCTGCACCTTACCGACCAGTTTACACTGCAGCGGCAAAGGCCAAACCTCTTTGGGCCAGTGCAGGGCCAGGGCAATACGTTCAAACGCATTAAGGGCATCGCTAGATGGGTTGGAGAGTGTCCAACCCCCCAACCACAAGAGCTTTCATATCTTCTTTTTTCAGCGACCTGGCCACCACAATACCGTAATGGGGCGGCAACAGCACAGAGATCATCCTTTCAACACCTCCCTAGATCCTCCACTGAAGGCTGCACATTAAAATCCTCTAACCTGAACTGCGCCATAACCGCCACACACCACGAGAATAATCTCGGACAAGTTCCCACTTATGTTACGCCCGCTCCCTTGCGCTGCTCTGACCGGTGGCCACCCCGGGTTTAAGGGAGGGGGCGTAACATATGGCCATTCACTGAAGCGAGGCCTTTCATGCATGTTAGTCTATGGTAGTACTAACAAGTTTCACTCTGGTATAATCCCACACCAACTGGAGCTCAGCCACACTCTTAAATAGTGTGCTCCTAACGAGGCCATCAGCTGCAGCTAGTGATGGGCAGCAGGTGTGGCAGCCTCCAGTGCAGAAACACTTCAGGTGTTGCAATCCTTCCAGTGACCCAAAACATCCGGGAACAAACATAAACAGAGGCAGGGAGACGGAAGAAGAGGGAGAGAACACAACCAACACTATATACAGAAAGCAATACATTATCAAGAGGATCCCCAGCCCGAGGAAAAACAACAAGACACTTACCTCTCCCCAGAGAGGCAAGTGACGGAAGTGAGTTTGTTTCTACAGCATGTCCAAATAATATATTCAGTTCTCTGTAACTTGAATTTATGTGATTTTTTTTTTTCTTATGGGATCATTTAAGGGTAAAATATAGATTATATATATATTTATATAGATTATAATCTGATATATATAATTATAATCAGATTATAAATATATAGTATATTTGTGTTCGTTCACAATAACATTTCCATTTCCTCTGATCTACTGAGTTTTAGAAATAATATTGTACTATTTATTATGTATATGATATTTATACGTAGCCAAGACAATCCTGCAAATGTAGCTGATTACAGTGATTTTAATAACGAAGCTGCTTTACCACAGGTTCAGATACTGCAGCAGGACAACAACTTCATGTCATCATCTCTCCTTTATTGTTAATAACTGGACTGAAGAGGCAGCAAGAATACTTGTGATGTGGATACGAGTTTTGTACAATGTTGAAATACATAAAGTTTTTGTATCTTCAATGTTTTTAAAGATGTAAAAGAAGACTTTCCTGTAAATAATATATAAGTAATAAAAGTCTATAAGAAAAGTACTTGTTGTTGCTGTTATCTATGATCACAGTAAACTCGTCACCAACACATTTATGTTGTTAGTTGATAGTTTGAACCTTATGCAGATCTACCTTATCTCAATATGGTATCTCAATCATCTGTCATCTATGCAGGTAGAAATATTTCTATTTCTACCTAGCATCACCACAAATTATGACATCATAAAGACTGCTGATCACTGGATTTACAAACAACATAGACAGTCACTGAGCATTTAAATTATTTGTAAGAAGAATACATGGGAACACAGATTATATGAAAAAGATGACTGAAATTTTATATTTTGGGTAGTTTAACAATGACAGATATCAATAAATAACTGTTAACAATTTAGATTTTTTTAAAAGCAAAAAATCAAAAAGTATCATAGATAAAAGCTTTACTTTTCCTTTACTTTGTATTATTAGTTTCATGTAGCCACTATGTTGGGTATAGAAAACAGCACAGATCAACTGATTAGTGTATATGAAACTTGAATGTGGTAATCTTGGGAAAGAAAGTGTTTCTATGCTGAAGAAAAACCCCATCTGCACTTTGAGTGTGACCACATGTCAGTGGGGGTGGGGTGTAAATTAGGCCACCACAACTTGCATGTTCAAGACAAACTCATCATATTAAAGATTTTACAACTGAAAGCAGTCCTCAGGTAAGTAAAGACAATGTTTACAATTATTGTTATTATTTATACGTGAAGAGGAGCATAATTCAATTTATTTTAAATGTATGCATAATTATGAAGAAAAACTTTATAAATAGTGCAATTAAGTACACTGAGATTGTCTGCAGTGAGTTGCTCTTAATGTGAGTGGATATAAATGTGATCACTGGTAATGGACTATTTAATTTTGTTTTGACTAAATGATGATTTGATCAATGTGTTTAGCTGCTGACATTATCAGTTACTAGTTTGTTGGGTATGCATTACTAGTCTAATGAATTAATTCTAAAGTTAAACTTCCCTTTATGAAGGCTACCTTAAATTAGGCTAGTTTTAATTTCTTGGGTAAACAGAATGACAAATATAACAGTTGCTGAAATTTAAAAAGTTACAAGTGGTTGGTTTTTATATTTTTAAACAGAGCTTAAATCAATTTTTTTATCCCCAAATTTATCAGGGATCTTAAACACCATAAAAAACATGAAAGAAGTTGCAGTTTTTAAAAGTTCCAAATGTAGATAGGAGGCTTGAAACTATGAGAAGTTTCACACAAAGTAAAATTTTGCATGTGTTTAATTTAAATGCTATACTATATATACTACTTAAAAAAATAGAAGAACACTTTTTAAATGTTTTTAATCAGCGTAAGGTGAGTGCCATGGGGTGTTATTAATCAATGTTAATGAAATTAACAACAGGTGCATTAGAGGGACAACAAGGAGACAACCCCAAAACAAAAATGGTTTTGTATGTTGAAGTCACCTGCATTTTATCCGTCCTCATCTTTTCAGCAGATTGGTGCAGTGGCTGCAGTGATGCGGATGCTGTACCGGTCTGTTGTGGTGAAGAGAGAGCGTAAAAGCGAAGCTTTCAATTTACCGGTCAATCTACGTCCCTACCCTCACCTATTGTCACGAGCTGTGGGTAGTGACCGAAAGTACGAGATCGCGAATACAAGCGGCAGAAATGGGCTTCCTCCAAAGGGTGACTGGCCTCTCCCTTAGAGATAGGGTGAGAAGTTCGGCCATTCAGGAGGGGCTCAGAGTAGAGCCGCTGCTCCTCCACATCGAAAGGAGCCAGGTGAGGTGGTTCAGGCATCTGACAAGGATGCCCCCTGAGCACCTCCTGGGAGAGTTTTTCTGGGCATGTCCCACCGGGAGGAGGCCCCGGGGCAGACCCAGGACACGCTGGAGAGATTATATCTCTTGGCTGGCCTGGGAATGCCTTGGTGTTCCCCCGGATAAGCTGGAGGAGGTGGCTGGGGAGAGCGAGGTCTGGGCTTCTCTGTTTGGGCTGCTGCCCCCGCAACCCGGCCTCGGATAAGCGGAAGAAAATGGATGGATGGATCTTTTCAGTATTTTTTTCAGTTTTGCATTTGGGTAGGGTCACTACTGGTTTCATGAGGAAATATCTGGACCCTACAGAGGTTACACATGCCATGCTAAAGTAGTTAGAGGGTTTCCTGGGTCTCCCAAGACAGTATCAGGAGAAAGACAGTTACTCTAGGAAAGCTGGGCAGAGCTGTAGAAGGTCCTTAACCTATCAGCATGACCGGTTTCAGTAAAGAACCGGGTGAGCACTGCCAGAGACCTACAAAATGAACTCCATCACTCTTCTGGTGTGAATGTCTCTGAAAAAACAATCAAAACAAACTTCATGAAGGTAGCATGAGAGCCCAATATACACTAGTGGGCCCTGTGGTCACTGCCCGACACCATGGAGCCCAAGTGGCATTTGCCAAGTGGGGTTTGTGGCAGAGCCACCACTGTTATCCTGTGCTTTTCACAGATGAAAGCAAGTTTACTTTGAGCACACATGACAGGTGTCAAAATGTCTGAAGCCATGGAGAACATAATGCTGCCCGTAACATAATTCAGCATGACCGTTTTGGTGGTGGGTCAGTGATGGTCTGGAGAGGCAATGAAGGGACACACAGTCCTCTATGGGTTAGGCAACGGCACCCTGACTGTGATTTAGTATCAGGACCCTGCACTGGTGCAGAGGGTTCTGGGTTCCTCCTGGTGCAACACAATACTCATCCTTATGTAGTGAGAGCAGGCAGTCTTGGAGGATGAAGGAATTAATTCCACTGACTGGACCCCAAACTCACCTAAAGCCAATGGAAAACCTCTGGGTCACTTTCCACCTCAGTGATGCCCTTGTACCCACATCATCCTAGATGTGGGATGAGATTCCCCAGGACACAAGCCATCATCCTATTGTCAGGCATGCATACAAGCATGTGGCAGTATTTTGAGTTGCTATTATTATTGTTACTATTATTATTATTATTTTTTTTTTTTTAAAGAGAGTAGAAAATTCTTCTACAGCAACTCCACCACACAGAAAGTCAGCTGGAGATGTGGGGAGTCCTGATATGGATCGAGGTCTGCTTCTTCTTTCCAGTGACCATACTGTTCTTCTGCTGTGCATGTGGTGTGGTACGTAAATACGTCCAATCTTTTTATGTCTATATAAGTTTGTGAACAATTAAAAAAACTTAGCAAAAAACAAAAACAAAACACTAAATTAAAATTAAAAACAAAAAGAAAAGAATAACATATAAAAATGAAAAAAATTAAAAATTAGCCCAGCGATAGACTGCCAGATGTCAGATACGATCCAGCACCCATGTGACCCTGAATTAGATAAGCTGTTGACTCAAAGGAGAAAGAAAATAAACATGGAGTGTTGAGTCATAATTAAAGTTAAGTAGTTACTTTAATCTTTACAAATAAAATCAAAAGTCTGACAATCAAACACTTTCCAGTTACGCTCTGTAGATTCATCTTACTATAAAAGTAGCCCATTGATAGTGTAGGAATAGTAGAATAAAATAATAAAGTCTTACCATATTATATTTTATTGGTGCAGCAAAAGTAAAGGGCAATAATGTCAACTTCACTGAACCAGATACAGTCATGTCATAAAATTAGCACATCCCATGTTAACTGTTGGGCTTTTGACATACAGATTCATGAATAAATGAAACTCCTTAAAGCCAATCATGTGCTGACAGCTTCACTACTATTTAGAAATTATTCTCTAAGTTCCCAAAAGTTGATTCTGTTCATCTGGACGTAGCGTTTTCTGGGAGAAACATTTCGTCACTCATCCAGGTGACTTCTTCAGTCTCAGCTGACTCCAGGTTTCCCCAATCTTATAAACAGTACATTTGCATAATGACTGAAACTAGCACCATCAAAGCCATTGATCAGTGGTTGTTGATCAATGGTCATGAGAATTTGCATATTAATGATCAAGGAACTGACCTCCAAGCCCATTGTTCATTCAGTGGTGCTAGTTTAAGTTATTGTGCAAATGTTCTCTAAGGATGAGAGGTTCAAGCAACTTAAAGAAGTCCAGACGCTTTTCTTTCCAAGCTCCTTAGACTACGATGACCTGGATGACTGAGGACCTTCACAGACACATGCAAATGTTCTGTTTATAAAGTCAGCTGAGAGTGAAGAAGTCACTTGGATGAGTGACAAAATGTTTCTCCCACTGAAATCGCTACGTCCAGATGAACAGAATCAACTTTTGGGTATTTACTTACTTGCTAAATTGTGCATGCATCAAGATATTCTCTAAATTCCTGGGATTAATAGGGGGCTATATTGTTATTCTACAGCAAAACAGTCAACACTATCTATCTATCTATCTATCTATCTATCTATCTATCTATCTATCTATCTATCTATCTATCTATCTATCTATCTATCTATCTATCTATCTATCTATCTATCTATCTATCTATCTATCTATCTATCTATCTATCTATAGTGTTGACTGTTCTATATATATCTATATACCTATATCTATCTATATCTATCTATCTATCTATATATATATATATATATATATATATAGTGTTTTTGGGACATAACATTTTTTGGTTTCTTATTTTGTTACTCATCTGTGTTGCTGTTATAGTCAAAGTAAGCAGGTTGACAGAGTGTGACACCTGCTGTTCACTTTTTGTAACTGCTTCTGTTATTCTTCCTGTTTGTTCTGCATCTGGAGAAATAAGAAGGCTACTGGAGAATAAATTTTACTTACTAATTGGCGTTAAATAAAAAAAAATTAAGTGTATGTCATGTACATTGGTTTCACTGAGGTGAAGCAAGAAGGTGCAGTGTTCAAATATTCATTTAATTTCTGTTGGACATACATGTGAAATTAATTTGATCTTCAATGTGCAGATGTAAGTGTTTGAAATTTGTGTTTATTTTGAGGTGTATGAATAATACACAATATATAAAAATATATATTATAGGAGAAATTGATTTTCATGTTTTCCAACATAAAAGTAAAATATTTATCTTGCTTTATAAGACATAAAATAAATATATTTATTTATTCATACACATTAATCTACACTTATGACTATATAATCTTTATTACTGCATTAATGTGGTTTCAATTAATATTTCTGGCAGGGGCGAAAATATCAGGTCCCTCTCATCTATTACACAAACCTCCTCATCTCCGTTCTAATCCATCGCAGCATGACGTTCCTTTGGTGGAGGACACTGTATGACAACAGTGCATCTTTCTTTTACAATTTTGCTGTGACGGCCAGTCTTTACTTCAGGTTGTGCATTGCTCTGGAAAGGTACCAGTGTGTGTGTGTGTGTGTGTACTTGCATCTCTCTGATTATTATTATGTACTCTGAAGGATCACTGTGGTCAAAAACAAACTATTCTGTGTGATAATATGATCATCTTTCTGTTTTGTGTTGCAGGTATTGTTTCATCGCCTGCCCACTGTTGGACTGCCTCAGACAAACTGAGGGTTCTGTGCTGGTCTGTGTTCTGGTCTGGGCCTTTTGTATTGTTAGTGTTGCTCTTGCTGTATTTTTATATGAATTTGTACGTTTAATTATTTATGCCGCCCTCCCTGCCCCCCTGTTCATCTTCTGTCTCGCTGGGACACTTAAAGCTCTGCCTGCTGCCACCTCAGTGCCCACTGAAGAAAAACGAAGAATTGTAGGAACCTTGGTTCTGTTGCTGCTTAATTACTTTCTCATAAACCTTCCTGCAGTCATTCTATTACCTGTCAGCTTGCGTCCACGTCGCCCTGAGACAGCTACTGATTTTATCATTATGATCTTTTTTCTGTTTAGTTCATTGTTGGACTTCATTCTGTTTGCCTTCATGTGTAAAGGGCCCATTGACAGGCTGCTGGCACGTCTGTGCTGCTGCAGTATGGAGAGCAACAACACAGGAGATGTGACTGATGTTAGCACAGACAGGTCAGATCATGTAGTCAGAGATGAAGGAAACGAGGAAACAGGGTCACATGACAGGGAAGATGAAGAGGAATTAGAAAGTGTGAGATAAGTAAACACCATCCAAAGTCTTTCTTCAGCTGAAGCCTCAGGCTGTAAGAATTGTTTTGTTGAGTAGTTGGATGATGTCAGTTTAAAAGTAGAAATTGTTTCATAATTTCTTCTAAAGGCCCCGTGGTGGTGAGGTAGCCAGAAGGACCCGGGTTCATATCCAGTTTGGGGCCTTTCAGTTTGGAGTTTGCATGTTCTCCTCGGGTCTGTGAGCACCCTCGTCAGGTACTTTTAATTCCTGCAGTCCAAAACATGCATTAGGGTTAGTTTAACTGGTGATCCTAAACTTCCTGTAGGTGTGAAGGTTTCCTGTGTTAGCTTTGTATTCAACTCCTATAAGGAGGATGAAAAGAGACTGATGAAATTTCTTCTGAAGGCTTCTTATATTCAAATATTAATCACAGAAGGTTATTATTATGTTATTGCTTTTTATAAGACATTTAATGATCATATCCAGCTTACATTGTTTTTTTTTAATATCATACTTAATTATATTGTTGTTTAATTTCTTGGATAACTTTTGTTTTCCCTCACAGTAACAATTTATTTCCCTCTGATCTTTTGAGTTAAGACACAATGTAGTGTAATATTAATATTATTGTTGTAAGATGCTTTCTTGGTTGCAGGTTTTTTATGTTCAAAAATTATTATTATTATTTTTCTGAAGTTTGAACTGAAATACCTGATATTTTCCTCATTTGTTAAACTCCTCTTCTTTGAGATATCAAAAATAAATAACTAAATAAAAATTGTCCATGGAAGTTATGATCCTCTATGCGCATTTAAATGAGCATTTAATTTCTTCTTACAGTGACTCACAGATGTCATCAAAACTTCAGAGCGAGAATGCTGAAACTATTGAATCTACTGAACAAAAACCTAAAGCAACTACTAAGGCTAAATTTATTTGTGGTACAAAACATAGATGGGAACAAACTTTTTTGTGATTCAACAGAACTGGGTGGTTTGAGGTAATATTTATTTAGTTTAGTTTACTGCACTGGTGATATGAGGCACTGTATTTTTCTTCAGAGCTGTATTTGTGAAATAAAAAACAATCTAGCTTGGAAAAAATAGCTTTGTCTAATTTTTTGCAGTTACAAATTGTTCATCCATTATGGGTCCTACATTTAATCAAAAGGCCAGCAGGTGGCAGTTCTCTGGTTTTATAAAGATGTAAAATTAAAGTCTATGAGAAAATTACTTGTTGTTGCTGTCATCTATGGCCACAGTAAACTCCTCACAGATACATTTATGTTGTCAGTTGATAGTTTGAATCTTAAACAGGCCTACCATTTAAAAGTATCTCAATATGTCAGTCATCTATGCAGGACCGTGTTCATGTTGAAATATTTCTATTTCTGCCTGGCAACACCACAAACTGCTGATCACTGGGTTTATAAACAACCTAAAGCAGTCGCCAAGCATTGAAAGTACTTGTACAATGCAAACTTGTGAATCAGAATCAGAATCAGAATCAGAAACTTTATTGTCATTGTCATGAGAACAACGAAATGAAGAATGGTCCCCGATCATTGCATCATCCCTAGCAATATCAAAATATAAATAAAACAATAAAATTCAATAATAAAATAGATAGAATACTTAAAATACTAATAAGATATAACAGTAAAACATTCACATACATTCCCACACACATGCTTCAGACCGTGCATAGATTAACACAAGAGTGGCGTGATGGACATTTTTTTGTAGTATTCAGATGTGTTATTGCAGTTGGATAACAGCTGTGTTTGAGTCTATTAGTCCTTGCTCTGATTGCCCTGTACCGTCTGCCTGAGGGCAACAGTTCGAACAGGGAGTGGCCAGGATGTGAGGTGTCTTTTATGATGTTTTGGGCCTTTTTAAAACAGTGGGCGTTGTGTAGAACTTCCAGTGTGGGGAGAGGGCAGCCAGTGATCTTTTGGGCGGTGTTAATGATCCCTTGGAGTGCTTTCCTCTGAGCCCCTGTGCAGCTAGTGTACCAGATGCATATGCAGTAAGTTAGAACACTCTCAATGGTGGCTCTGTAGAAGGACACCAGCAGTCTCTGTGTGATGTTATTCCTCCTGAGAATTCTCAGGAAGTACAGTCTCTGTTGGGCCTTTTTCAGCAGCTCGGAGGTGTTCACACTCCAGGAAAGGTTCTCCTCTATATTGACTCCCAGGAAGCGGAAGCTTGTGAACACAGATTGCATGAAAAAGTGTACAGAAAATTAATATTTTAGGGGGAAATAAATCAATACATAAGTGATAACAATTTAGATAAAAAAAAAAGCAATAAATGAAAAAGTATCATAGATAAAAGGTTTAGTTTTCTTTTATTTTGTATTATTAGTTTCATGTAGCCACTATGTTAGGTTTATAAAACAGCACAGATCAACTGATTAGTATCAACGAAACTTGAATGTGGGCTACATCTTGGAAAAAAAAAGTTGTTTCTATGCTGAAAATAAACCATCTGCACTTTGAGTGTGACCACATGTCTGTGGGGGTGGGGTGTAAATTAGGCTCCCACAACTTCCACGTTCAAGACAAACTCATCATATTACACATTTTACCCACAGTTTCAACTGAAGGCAGACCTCAGGTAACTAAAGACAATGTTTACAATTATTGTTATTATTTATAAGGAACATAATTCAATTTATTTTAGATTGATGTTTCTTAAATTAGTTGTCTGATCCTGGTGAATATAAAATAAGTACTGTATTTAGCTGCTGACATGATCAGTTACCAGTTGATTGGGTACACATTCCTAGTCTAAATTAAACTTGCCTTCATGAAAATGACCTTAAATTAGACTGTCTTGATGCATGGTCAATCATCCAGGTAAGTAAATCTCCAAAAGTTTATTCTGTTCTTCTGGATGTAGCACTTTCTGTGGGAGAAACAGTGGACACTCTTTCAATGATGAGGATGTTCACATCCTGGAAAGGGAGGAACGCTGGTTTGAGCGTGGAGTCAAGGAGGCCATTTACGTGAAAAGGGAAAGACAATCTCTGAATCGAGGAGGGGGCCTAAGGGTACATCTGTCACCATCTCACAATGCTGTGATTGCAGCCATTCCCCAACTCACTGTGAATGGTACTCATGGCCATTGATCAGTGTTTTGTAATCAATCGTTATGAGAATTTGCATAATTATGATGAAGAAACTGACCTCTCAGCCCATCGTTCCTTTGGTGGGCTGGTTTCAGTCATTGTGCAAATGGACTGTTTATAAGATTTGGGGAAACCTGCCTTCAGTTGAGACTGAAAAAGTCACTTGGATGAGTGACAAAACATTTCACGGAAAATGCTACGTCCAGATGAACAGAGTCAACCTTTGGAGATGAAATTAGACTGGTTTTAACTTCTTGGGTAAATATAATGTCAAATTTAGCAGTTGCTCAAAGTTAAAACGTAACAATATTTAAAAAAAAACTTTAATATGGGAGAAACACAACTGGACAATGACTTTGGTAACAACATTTAAGTAAAAATCATATGTTAAAAATCACAGATGTTAAAGTTTTTCGATATTTTCTTTTGTTATTAAAACTTGATGCTTAGTCGGTTAGAGAAAAAAAAAAAGCCAATATGAAAAACACATTTTCTGACTGTGGCACTTAGAGTTCATGTAAAACTGATGGTTTTAACAGAGTTTAAACATATTGTTTAGCTCTGAAATTTATATACCTAGTTCCTCTACCTAAGAAGTTATCGGGGATCCAAAATACCATAGAAAATACTAAAGAAATTGCAGTTTTAAAAAGTTTCAAATACACATTGGGGGTCAGTAACTCTGAGAAGTTTCTCACAAAGTAAAAGTTTGCATCTCTTTACTATATATTCAGTTCAGTCGAGTTCATTTCTTTTTTTATTTCAAACATATACATTCACCAACGTTTCATAAAATCATTCCATACAGTTGTTTGAAAGGGAGTAGGCAGAAGTATATACTTATTTAGCCCTACCCCCTCAGGTTTACATCCTCATCATCTAAATTTGAACAACAAAAACGTATACAATGCCTTCAACTTAGAACATAACATCTCAAAAAAATATTTTCACATGTTCAACTAAAACTATATTTAGATTTGCTAATTTGCAGAAGAAAATAAACATGAGTTTGACTGCTGTCTTGGGTTAATTGCATTTTCTTCATTCTTATACTTATTTAATATTTCTTTTTTGAGTTTTATTTTAAACTGGTTTATATCACTACTGACCTTTATTTCTTCTTTTAACTCATTCCAGAATTTAACTCCAGCTATTGAAATAGACATCCTTTTCAATGTTGTTCTTACTCTTTGTAATTTTAAATTCCACTTCCCTCTAAAATGATACCTCCCTTCTCTTTCTAAGAATTATATATTACATATACGAGTTTAAAAAATGTAAAGAACACTTTTAAAAAGTCTTCATCGGAATATATCATCAGAGAAGCTAACTACAACATTGATCTGGTAAGTTGAGTGGCGTGGGTGTTATTAATCAGTTTCGGCTGCTTTGGTCTTAATGAAATTAGCAAAATGTGCATCAGAGGGGCAACAATGAGACAACCACCCCAAAAAATGGTTCTGCTGAAACTGCAATGAAGGGACACACAGTCCTCTATGGGTTAGGCAACGGCACCCTGACTGTGATTTAATATCAGGATAATATCCT
This sequence comes from Maylandia zebra, assembly GCF_041146795.1. NCBI lineage: Eukaryota > Metazoa > Chordata > Actinopteri > Cichliformes > Cichlidae > Maylandia > Maylandia zebra. The sequence continues at coordinate 4,309,666 of NC_135179.1, forward strand.
TGGAACCCAGCCCTTGCACTGGTGTAGTGGGTTCTGGGTTCCTCCTGGTGCAACACAATACTCGGTCTTATGTGGTGAGAGCAGGCAGCTCCTGGAAGATGAAGGAATTAATTCCTCTGACTGGACCCCAAACTCACCTAAAGCCAATGGAAAACCTCTGGGTCACTTTCCAGGAGCTCAGTGATGCCCTTGTACCCACATCATCCTAGATGTAGGAATAGATCCCCCAGGACACAAGCCATGCATACAAGCATGTGGGAGCATTAATAATTATTAATAATAATTTTTGGTGTTTTGTTGTCTCTCTCCTGTTTCTCCGTCTAACTGTGTGTGACTTTTCCCACACATGTATTTTAAGTCAAACGGGAAAAAAATATGAGTTTGAGGAGGGTCATTTGGAGGAACTCAATGTTTTTCCAGCATTTAGAGCAAACCAGTGAATCACTTTCACCACTTGCTGTTTCACTTTTTTTTTTTTCAGAGTAGAAAATTCTTCTACAGCAACTCCACCACACAGAAAGTCAGATGGAGATGTGGGGAGTCCTGATATGGATCGAGGTCTGCTTCTTCCTTCCCGTGACCATACTGTTCTTCTGCTGTGTGTGTTGTGCGGTACGTAAGTATGTCACATCTTTTTATGTCTGTGAGTGTGTGAACAATGAAAAAACAAAATTAAAATTAAAATTAACAATAGAATAAAATATATTAAAAAAGAAAAGAAATAAAAATTAGCCCAGCAACAGACTGCCGACCTGCCTACCTTTGGCCCAGTGACAGCTGGGATACGATCCAGCACCCACATGACCCTGAGCAAGATAAACAGTTGGGTAAAAGGAAAAACTGAAATAATAAATAAATAAACATGGACTGTTGAGTCATCATTAAAATTAAGTGATTGCTTAAATACTCACAAATAAAATAGTCTGACAATCAAACACTTTCCACACTGTAAAATATAAGTTGTTGTTTCAACTTAAAAATATGATGTAAAGGGCTGCCTTAAAATTTTAAGTTAAGTCTACACAGTCTCTTCAAGGTAACGTTCAAGGTAACTTTATTTCCAGGGTCCAGGACACTTCACCAAAGTATTGCCCCCCACAGCTGTAGCAGCCACTGCAAACCCTTAAATAGTCTAATATCTCTGCCATTACAATATACAATGTGAGAAATCAAACGTAAAGCTGAAGTGAACAGTACAGCAGCGAAATGTCAAAGACCCTGGTGAAGACATGAATAAACACAAGACACTAATAATATCAATGCTAGCTCGCCAGTTAATTTCTCTAAAACCCAGACCATCTCCAGTGTCAAAGATCTTGTAATAATACATTTGGTGTAGAAAAAGTACACATGTTATCATGTGGCATCTACAGGGAGGAGGGAGTTAACCCTTTGAGTTAAAGCTGAAAGTCTGCACTTCAATCACCACTTGATTGTTTCATTTAAAATCCACTGTGGTGCTGTAATTATTAAATTTACTAAAAGAAACAATGCTAACCTTCACAGTCTTGAGAGTCTGTGAGGGATCTTCCTTTAGAAAATGATTATTGGAAATATTGCCAAAATGAACTTCCACCAAAATACAACAGCCTGTGAACTTGAAAGAAATTTACAAGTACAGAGACAATATGAAATAAGCTTTATTAATTAGCTGAGTTAGCTTGCTAATATTGCAACAGTGTTTGAGTGCACAACCTTAAAGCTAGTGGCACAATACTTGTGATTTGGTAAGTGCCACATTAAACCCATAAAAAAGGTCCTATGTCAGTATTAGGTTAAGTTTGGTCATGACGCACAAGCTGGACCTTGTCGGCTAAAGTTACATTAGCTAAAGCAAACATTTCGGTAAAAGAGAAAAACCCGCGTCATGCCATTAATTCAAAACATGTTCCAACTTTTGTAGCTCTCTTTCCTTATAGTTATAATCAGAATCAGAATCAGAATCAGAATGGGGTTTATTGCCAGATGTTGAGGTTTACAACATTAGGAAATTGCTGCGGTGCTTCAGTGCAAACAATAAGAATTAAAGTGCTATGTAGAAAGAAAGATAACCAATGTTACTCACCTTGAAAGCAGATTCCAATGAAGACGATTGGAAAACGTCCAAGTAATGTGAGCATGTGTGTTTTGTGCATTTTATGTTCAATATAGGTATTTGTTGTGCCTGAAAATGAACAAATAAATGAATGAAATGAATGAATGAATGTCGTTAACCGCCAATTCCCCATGATGCACCTCGATAGCAGTCACGTGGAATCCTGCTGTGCTCAACTTCCCCACATTGTCAAGTTCACATAAGTTGCTGATTTAGCTGGACACGAGTTTTTAAGTTAGCTTTTTTTGGTGTAATTGGGACGTTTTTATTTTGTAATTCTATGTTATAACAACAACTTCAGTCATCTATTGTCAAACTGATACAGAATAATATGTTACAATAACAAGCATCTAGAATTACATTTTACAGTGCAGTTACACTCTGTAGATTCATCTTACTACAAAAGTAGCCCATTAATAGTGTAGGAATAGAGAATAAAATAATAAATTCTTAACATATTATTTTATTGGTGCAGCAAAAGTAAAGTAAAAATTTAAATCATTCAACTTCACTGAACCAGATACAGTCATGTCATAAATTAACACATCCCATGTTAACTGTTGGGCTTTTGACATACAGATGAGTGAATAAATGAAACTCCTTAAAGCCAAAATCTCATGTAGACGTTCAACATGTTTGCAGTTTGGCTGAAGAAAAAAACACATGTTGGGTCTAAATTTTAGCCTCACATTTTTAGACCATTCAGTGACCTCTGCACCGGACTATATTGTTATTCTACAGCAAAACAGTCAACACTTAATTTTTTTTAGATATGTCTTAAGGTAGCTGTGATCATTCTCTGTAATATTCTCAGTAACTGCAATATATAATTCTATATACATTGTTTTTTGAGAGATACCAGGTTTGTTTGGTTCTGGTTGTCACTCATCTGTGTTGCTGTTATAGTCAAAGAAAGCAGGTTGACACAGTGGGACGCCTGCTGTTCACTTTTTGTAACTGCTTCTGTTAATCTTCCTGTTTGTTCTGCATCTGACCTTTCTAAATCCTGGAGACCAAATTTTACTTTCTTATTGAAAAATTAAATTAAATTAAAAAATATTTAGTATATCTCCCGCACTTTCGCTTCACTGTGATCAGGCAGGAAGGTGCTGTGTTTAAATATTCGTTTTGTTTCTGCTGGACATGCATGTCAGATTAATTTGATATTCTAGGTGCCGATGTGAGTGTTTGAAATTTGTGATTATTTTGAGGTGTATGAATAATTAATTCAAAACAATACATTGTAATTATTATTATTTTTCATCTTTTCCAACATACAAGTAACTTACTTTTTAAGAAGTAGACTAAATATATTTTATTTATTTATTTACTCTTCATACACATTAATCTACACTTATGACTATATAATCTTTATTACTGTATTAATGTGGTTTCAATTAATATTTCCTGCAGGGTCAAAGATATCAGGTTCCTGTCATCTATTACACAAACCTCATCATCACCGTTCTAATCTATCGCAACATGATGTTCTTTTGGGAGGAAATACTGCATTACAACAACATTGCACGTTTCATTTACTATTTTGCTGTGACGGCCAGTCTTTACTTCAGGTTGTGCATTGCTTTGGAAAGGTACCAGTGCGTGTGTGTGTGCATGTCTCTGAATATTATACTGAACTATGAGGCATTGTTCAGAAACAAACTATTCTGTGTGATAATCTGATCATCTTTCTGTTTTGTGTTGCAGGTATTGTTTCATCGCCTGCCAACTGTTAGACTGCCTCAGACAAACTGAGGGTTCTCTGCTGGTCTGTGCTCTGGTCTGGGTCCTTTGTAGTGTTAGTGTTGCTGTTGCCATAGTCTTACATGACCTTGTACGTTTAATTATTTATAACGCCCTCCCTGCCCCCCTGTTCATCTTCTGTCTCGCTGGGACACTTAAAGCTCTGCCTGCTGCCACCTCAGTGCCCACTGAAGAAAAACGAAGAACTGTAGGAACCTTGGTTCTGTTTCTGCTTAATTACTTTCTTATAAACCTTCCTGCAGTCATTCTATTAACTCTTAACTTGCGTCTACTAAATTTGACTTTTTATTCACCTCACTCTGTCACAACTACTGATTTTATCACTATGATCCTATTTCTTTTAAGTTCATTGTTGGACTTCATTTCGTTTGCTTTCATATGTAAAGGACCCATTGACAGGCTGCTGGCACGTCTGTGCTGCTGCAGTATGGAGAGCAACAACACAGAAGATGTTACTGATGTTAGCACAGACAGGTCAGATCATGTAGTCAGAGATGAAGGGAAAGAGGAAACAGGGTCACATGACAGGGAAGATGAAGAGGAATTAGAAAGTGTGAGATAAGTAAACACCATCCAAAGTCTTTCTTCAGCTGAAGCCTCAGGCTGTAAAAAATTTTTTGTTGAGTAGTTGGATGATGTCAGTTTAAAAGTAGAAATTGTTTCATAATTTCTTCTAAAGGCCCCGTGGTGGTGAGGTAGCCAGAAGGACCCGGGTTCATATCCAGTTTGGGGCCTTTCAGTTTGGAGTTTGCATGTTCTCCTCGGGTCTGTGAGCGCCCTCGTCAGGTACTTTTAATACCTGCAGTCCAAAACCTGCATTAGGGTTAGTTTAACTGGTGATCCTAAACTTCCTGTAGGTGTGAAGGTTTCCTGTGTTAGCTTTGTATTCAACTCCTCCAATTGTTATTGTTGGAAGATGTTTTATGGTTGCAGGTTTTTATGTGCAAAAATTACCTTTTTTTTCCCAACATTTGAAGTAAAATACCTGAATTCCTCATTTGTTAAAATCTTCTTTGAATTATCAAAAATAAATAAATGAATAAATATTGTCCTTGGAAGTTGCATTCCTTCTTATTATCTTTATTATTATTATTTTATTATTATTTATAAACAACACAGAACTGAAAATACATTGTGTTTATTCACAGTATTTTACATTCAAAGATTCAAGATTCAAAGTGTTTACTGTCATGTGTCCATAGAAAAAAGGCATTTCTCTGTGCAATGAAATTCTTTCTTTGCTGTCCACACACAGATGCCGATTAATATATACAATAGAAACAGAACAGATAAAAATACAAATAGCACAAATAAATAAATGAAGACAACAAATAAGACAAAATATTGAAGTGTGAAACAGAGATGTGTGCAAAAGAGCTATGAGCTTAATATTCATTGAGCCAGTTAAACAAAAACACAACTAAGGTTTACTTAATATAACCGGCCAGACAATTAACAAACAGGGGTATCTGCTGAGAGATATGTGACGTCATGTGCACATCGCTGCATGAAATGAATAGTAGTATCAGTTATATGAAGTTCTAATCAGTATCTGTTTCAAACAATATTTTTGTTTTCTCTTGCCTCCTCTACTCCACCACTACTCTCTTCTCCTCATCTCCATCTCCTCCTGTTCCTCCTCACCTGAAGTGTTCGAACATAAGAAATCAGGACCATGTTTATTTATTCTTGATATTGTCGCAGCTGGTTATCATCAGCAGATATCAGACCCAGCCATCTCTGGACAGCTGACAGGAGTCGGCTAAACAATAATATAACATTGTAAGCTAACATTATGCCAGCTAATATTAGACTTTAGCCTTCTAAAACTCTTTGAGTACTGAAAACCAGTGTGATTAAATATTATATATATATCAGTATGGAGCTGGATAGGTTAGTGGTAAGACTACACGCCTTTGGAGCAGACTGAGGAATAGAGGAACTGACCTGAAAGATAGGATTATGGTGAAGCTTGAAACCTGAATCCCCTGTAGCTGGTTACCAAGACTACGTGAAGTACCCTCAGAAGGTCTGCTAGATGATGTGAATCATCTAGCAGACCTTTGGTCCTTTTTCTTGGTGTTGCTGTCATTCGGAACCGCTACGTTTATCACTACAGTCGTCTTCTTCTGTGTGCCTACCACCACTATGACCAGTTGGGTAGCCACCACCATTTGACCGTCTGTATCTGGAAGTCCAACAGGTAGTTCGATCCCCTCAGTTCTGACTACCTTCCCTCTCTTTGATATCAAATAACTACATTTCTCCAGTCCGAACAACATTCCAATGTCATTGCTGTATATCCTGGTGGTGTGGATCAGTTAATCAATGTCACTCTTGGCATACAGCTTGATGTCATCCATGTACAGGAGGTGGCTGACAACTGATACACTCCGTAGTCAGTATCCATAGCCAGTGTTGTCAGTGATTTCACTGAGAGGGTTCAGGCCTGCCTACCCTGCCACTGAGAGTACAAATTGGCTGGTTCTGTGGAGAACGGCTGGTTTATTCTCCTGCCTTCTATCTCTCTGGTGTACCTCATCAAGCAGCTGGCCAAGGCTGTGAGCCATGGCTTAGCAGTTTCCAAGGCTTCAGGTATGGACAGCCTTGGAAACTGCGCCTTGTTTTTTTTGGGGGGGTTTTTTTCTGTTTTTTTTTTTTTTTCAAAATACTGTTCAAATTTATATAGTGCTGCAGAAACTGTGCACCTCACCCCCCTTTCTTCTCCCACATGTTTACACTGAGTAGGAGATGCTCTGTATCTCATTGTACATTGGTATAGTGACAATAAAGGCATTCTATTCTATTCTATTCAACTCTTTCTATTAAAGTAAATAAACAAAATATTGCCGGTAAGTTAGTTTGCATTAAAAGCTTAATAACCTCCACAGATGTGTCAAAACTGTCACACCCTGTCTCTGTTCACACCTCTGAGGTCACAGGTTCTGACTGAAGATAGCGATCTTTAAAAATCATCAACAAGGTGTTTGTTGCCACTTCAGCTACTCTCATCTGGTGGGTCTGTGGGTTTTAATATGGTGGAAACAGGAAGATTAAGCTTGTTAGAGGTTCATACAGTCACAAATATGGGTTCATAAAGCAGCTGCCAACTGCAGGTTTTAATAAAGTTAAGAAAAACACATGTATATACTACATTTGTTTGGGAGTATTTCCAGCTTTAATTCACAAGTGATGTTCTAATAATTATTCCCATAAAAAGGAAAGTGTTTTTATCAAAAAGCAGCTCTGTGCTCATTATACAAGAAAATATAATTGTTAGACATAAATTTTTGAGTGTTAAATAAGAGATTGTAGATTCACCAAAACTGCACAAATTATTTAGTTTGAAACTGAAATACAGATTTAATTTTAGCTGTAATTCATTTATATGGTTATTGAAATGAATACTGCCAGAATTTTTTTATTTTTCAAAGAGCAGAAGATTCTGTTCTTCTTTAATCAGTTTACTGTTATCCACTCGATGATTGTAGTAAAGATACGACTACTTTTGCCTCCCTCTATAACCTGTTATAAAGATACTATTCAACAATGTGTACTAGCTTGTGTAAAAATACTGTCACATGTATTAAGAGTCATTAGAGCTTTTTGGTTGTCTACTTCATGGGGATCAGGCCATCAGCTGCCCCGTGGCTTTAAACTGCTACTGCTGATAATGTGCCATGGAAACACCTTTGAGACCAGATTTCTACCTGAATAAAAACTTTTACTAACAGTCACAGGAGCTGATGTCATGTTTGCTGTCACAACGTTTTTAATCCCTGATATTTTAAGTTTGCTGGATCTGAGTTTTGGTTTAGGCAACAGTTGGACTGAGTAAAAATCTTGATTAAAATGCATGTGCTTTTGTGACTGTAAAGCAAAATAAAACCATCAGCAGAACAGAAACGATGCAGCTTAGTTGTTGTACTGATCATTTAAGTTAAAATATATCTTGACTCTCGCTGGCTTCATGTTTGGGCTTCTGTGAGTTTGAACATCAGTGAGTACGGGGTGGAGATTATAAAGTTTGTTACCACAACTTCCTCGTTCAACACAAACTTGTCATATTGCAGATTTTACCCAACGGTTCAGCTGGAAACAGTCCTGAGACAAGTAAGGGCGACACTTATTTTATACATGTTCATATTATTTCTACCCAAAGAGAGGAATAGTTATAAAAAACATAGAAACTGACTGAATTAGAACATCTGGAGATAGTTTATTAAAGTCACTACCTTCTTTTCTTTTGTGCTTGGAGTGAGCAGCTTTTTGTGAATGTGTGTGTTGGTAATGCACTAACTGTACCTCCTCGATCTATTTGACTAATTAATATAATAACTTCTCCCACAGAATGTCAGCGTAACTGTAGCCTGCATAGCAACACAATGTGCAATGTGAACCATGCAGCCTAATCACACATGTTGATTTAAAACAGAGCCTGCAGCAGTAGATGTATTCATATGTATTACTGCTATGGTTAGTGCACTGATAGCTTTGACAGAACTGAATTAGATTTATTTCAGTACATTTGTGTTGGTTCATCACAACATGCTCTTACTGAGTGCTGAAAATTCCTGGTCCAGCCAATTTCATCGCTCTGAAAATTTGCATCGAGGTGTTTTTGTTTTCATTGTTGCTGTGCGGGGATATTTTATGAGCAATTTGTGAATCGTTTTTAAACATTGGCATGTAAAGTTTTCAAGATCAGAAATGCAAAGTAAATTTTTACTTTAGAGTTATTTTAATTGAAATTTATGGTTAATCAAATAGCTGTTAACTTCTCTGTGATCTCACAAAAAAAAAGTGTAATCCAGTTGAGTTTTAATCAAGTTCAAGTTCAAATTTTATTCGCCACATGCGGGTTGCCCTGCAGTGGAATGGACCCGCCCCCCGACCTTACATACACGACACAGACATCAAGTGTTAGCAATCGACTTTAAAGTGTTATTTTTATACTTCCATACTCCCTCCCTTCACCACCAATGTTTGTTATTCTGTGCCAACATTCTCCAGCACAATTCGGGCTACTCCATGTTATTATTATTGCGTTGCTGCTTGTTTACCTACAATCAGTAATTTCATGACTGAACAATGTTAACAATGTTTTTATTTATTTATTTATTTTATTTTTTTGCTTTGCCACACAAACAAAGTGCATTGGTATAGATTCCAACACAACCCTATCACAGTATCTTTGCCCGAGTTTCGGAAAGTCCTTGAAGTGATTATGTGGATCGACACATGTGTCTGCCTTCCTTTGACCATACTGATGATCTACTGTGTGTGTTATGTGGTAAGTAAATAATAACTTTTTTCTTTGTGAATAATTTGAAGCAGAGATGAAAGCAGATTTTGCAGATTATGTGGTTCTGTTGGCTTCATCGGGCGATGGCCTCCAGTTCGGTTTGGAACGGTTCGCAGCTGAGTGTGAAGCGGTGGGAATGAGAATCAGCACCAAATCTGAGGCCATGGTCCTCAGCCGGAAAAAGGTGGAGTGCCCACTCCGGGTCAGGGACGAGTTCTTGCCCCAAATGGAAGAGTTTAAGTATCTCGGGGTCTTGTTCATGAGTGACGGGAGAAGGGAGATCGACAGACGGATTGGTGCTGCGGCTGCAGTGATGCAGACGCTGCTCCGGTCTGTTGTGAAGAGAGAGCAGACAGTTAATCTACGTCCCTACCCACAGCTCGTGAGGTGTGGGTAGGGACGTAGATCGAACGGTAAATTGAGAGGGTAGTGACCGAAATAACAAGATCGCGGATACAAACAGCAGAAAAGGGCGTCCTCTCTCTTAGAGATAGGGTGAAGATTTCGGCCATCCGGGAGGAGGCTCAGAGCCGCTGCTCCTCCACATCGAAAGGAGCAGATTGAGGTGGTTCGAGCTTCTGACAAGGATGCCTCCTGGGCACCTCCTGGGTGAGGTGTTGCCCCCGCGACCCATCCCCAGATAAGCAGAAAAAGATGGATCAGAATCAAAAAGGGTTTTATTGCCAAATGTTGAGCAGGTTTACAAAATTAGGAAATTGCTGCGGCAAACATACTGTCAGACAACGCTTAAATAAACATAAAAAATGGGATAAATTGTAGATTTAGTGAAATAAATACATAAATAACAAGGAAGGGCTGCAATGACCTTTATTAAGGATCATTAAAATTAAATAGTTCCTCACACCTGAGTTCAAGCTTAGTGCGATTTAGCTCACGGGTCGAGAAAATTCCCACATCCCACAAATAAGCTAAATGAGCAGCAGAGTTTGATTCTGACCCAAGGCCCTCTGCTGGGTGTCTTCTATTTCTTCTCCCCAGCCTGTCTCCTCATAATAATAATAATAATAATAATAATAATAATAATAATAATAATAATAAATTAACAATGATCAAAATGATGATATAAACATATATTTTATTTATATTTTCTTGTGTGATTCTCTGTTGTTTCAATCCAAATAGTTGAAAAGTTAAAAGCTTATAAATATTATACATACTATCAGAGACTGGACCTTTTATTAATTATTTGTTTTTGTATTTTATTTTATTTTTTTTGTAGCACTCTATCTTTTGCATACTAATAATTTAGTTTACAAATAATTTGACTTTAAATTAATTTAAGAAACAAAAGCTTTGATCAGCCGATTTGGAGCCAAACAAACTTTCTTCTTTTTAGTGAACGAGCCATAAGAACCTCCATCAGCTGCACCTTGGCAGTACAGATACCATCCTAGTGACAAACTGTTCCTCTAAATGTGCAGTAATTTATTTTTTCACAGTGTTACAGAGAAACCCTGTGGGCAGAAAACATGGAAGCATGTAGTGTTGTGAAGTAACCCGACTGAGTATTTTGTCCTCTGTTGCTTTACATGCACCAGCAGTTTCAACCATAAGAACGTTTAAAAAAGAGAAGTTTTGACATCAGATAAAAGTCTGAAAAGCAAGGAAGTCAAGAGACACTTTGATTTTAAAAAGTTTTCAACAACCTAAAAGAAAAGTTGATTGTTTTGTAAATTAGTCTCCTTCTGGTGCCTGAGAGCATAATAACATAATAAACAATGTCATGTTTATTCCTGCATTTATTTATTGTTATTTTAAATATTAATTTATATTTCCTGCAGGTGCAAAGGAGTCCAGTCCCTGTCATCTATTACACAAACCTCCTCACTTCTAATGTAATCCAGATCTGCATAATGATTGTTTGGTTATTAAGAATAGGAAGTAGCATACCTGCTGTTATTCACCTCTCGTGTGTGATGGCCAGTCTGTACTTCAGGATGTGCATTGCTCTGGAAAGGTACCTGTTTGTCTTTTAGTGTGTGTACCTGCATGTCTCTGAACATTATATTTTACTGTGAAGCATCCTTACAGTCAGAATCATATTATTCTACACTGTGATGATACAAATTAGTGTCTCTCCTCTGTTGCAGGTGTTTTCACATCGCATATCCACTGTTGGACTGCCTCAAAGAAACAAGGAGTTCTGTGCTGGTCTGTGTCCTTGTCTGGGCTTTTTGTATAGTCAGTGTCCCTCTTGCCATAGTCTTAGATGAATTAGAACGTTTAATTATTTATGCTGCCCTCCCAGGCCCCCTGTTCATCTTCTGCTTAGCTCGGACCTTCAGAGCCCTGCCTGCTGCCACCTCAGTGCCCACTGAGGAGAAACGTCGAAGTCTAGGAATTTTAACTCTGTTGTTCTTTTACTACTTTCTATTAATTGTTCCCACAATCATCTCTCGTTACGTCTTTATCATCTTTTTTTTGCTCAGTCCTTTTGTGGACCTGATTCTGTTTCTTTTCATGCGAAAAGGATGCATTGACAAGCTGCTGGCATGTCTGTGCTCAGCTGATGGAAGAGTGTGACTGACAGCACAGACAGGTGGGCTGATGTGGACTTGATTCTGTTTCTTTTATGCAGAACGGATGCATTGACAGGCTGCTGGAGTGTCTGTCTAAATAGTTTTAAAACTGATTTTATAAACTGCTTTGGACACTTTTTATATCCCAGTTTTAAAGATGTTTAAATCTTAAAAAAAAAAAAAATTAGTTTCCCACATTAGGTTTTAATGTTTTTACCTTTTTCTTGCTTGTAATTTTGTTTGCCACATCATCTTTCTTTGTTTCTACAACATGTCCAAATAATGTTTTCAGTTCTCTGTAACGTTTTAAGAATTGAATTGGATTTTTTAATTTACATTTTTTATGGAATCATTTATTCCATAAAAAATGGTAAAATATAGCTCTATTTTACTATTTTACTATCAATATATTATATTTTTTTGGTCCTTCACATTACCAATTCAATTTCCTCTGGTATACCGAGTATTAGAAATAATATTGTACTATTTGTTATGTAGATTATATATGTATATGCAGCCAAGACAATCCTGCGATTGTAGCTGATGACAGTGAGTTCAGTGATGAAGCTGCTTCCCCACAAGTTCATATATTGTAGCAAGAGCCAGCGACTTAATGTCATCATCTCTCCTTTGTTGTTAATAACTGGACTGAACAAACAGCAAGATTACTTGTGATGTGTGACGTGGATAAGAGTTTTGTACAATTGTTAAAATTCATAAAGAAGTCTTTGTATGTTCAGTGTTTTTAAAGATGTAATGAAAAAGATTTACATTCCTGTAAATAATATTTATTTAGTTCAGTTAACTGCAACTGGTGATATTAGACACTGTATTTTTTTTATTATTGATGAAATAAAACAAATCTAGGTTGAAAAAATAGCTTTGTCTAATTTTTTGCAGTTACAAATTGTTCATCCATTATGGGTCCTACATTTAATAAAGGCCAGCAGGTGGCAGTTCTCTGGTTTCATAAAGATGTAAAATTAAAGTCTATGAGAAAATTGCTTGTTGTTGCTGTCATCTATGACCACAGTAAACTCCTCACAGATACATTTATGTTGTCAGTTGATAGTTTGAATCCCAAACAGGCCTACCATATAAAAGTATCTCAATATGTCAGTCATCAATGCAGGACCGTGTTCATGTTGAAATATTTCTATTTCTGCCTGGCAACACCATAAACTGCTGATCATTGGGTTTATAAACAACCTAAAGCAATCACTAAGGGTTAATACACATGGGAACACAGATCATATGAAAAAGTGGATTGAAAATTAATCTTTTAGGTGTTTTAACAATGAGAGATATCAATAAATAACTGATAACTATTTAGATTTTTAACAAAGCAAAAAATGAAAAAGTATCATAAATAAAATGTTTACTTTTCCTTACTTTGCATTATTAGTTTCATGTAGCCACTATGTTAGGTTTATAAAACAGCACAAATCAACTGATTGGTGCATACTAAACTTGAATGTGGGCTACATCTTGGAGAGAGAAAAAAGTTGTTTCTATGCTGAAAATAAACCATCTGCATGTTGAGTGTGACCACATGTCTGTGGGGGTGGGGTGTTAATTAGGCCACCACAACTTCCATGTTCAAGACAAACTCATCATATTACACATTTTACCCACAGTTTCATCTGAAAGCAGTCCTCAGGTAAGTAGAGACAATGTTTACAATTATTTTTATTATCATTATACTTGAAGTTAGAGAGATAGATAGAATTTTATTTCGAACATGCAAATATAATTGAAATAACAGGAGAAAAAAACAAACAAACAAAAATTAATAATCATCAAGTTCTCTTGTATATATCCATGTCTACAGAATGTGTGTGCTCGAAAAGGAGTAGGATGAAGTTTACACTTTTCCTGTTCCTGCCCCCTTATTCACTTCACTTATTCACTTAAATACTACAGGTCGTCTTCATGTTACATAATGTTCAACAAAGTCTAAGAGTCTGGTTAAAATACAAAGTGAATTGATCTACAACTACCATCCGGGTTGCAGGGGTGCTGGGGCATAACCCTGAAGTGATAGGGTAAGAGGCAGGGTACACCCTGGACAGCTCACCAGTCAATCACATGGAAACAAACACTGCATGACTTTTAACTGTGGAAGGAAACCAGAATACCCAGAGAGAAACAACTGTAAACTAGCCAGACAGTGAATTTGAACCCTGGACTTTCTTGCTGTGAGACAACAGCACTAATCACCATGCCACCAATCCAGGGTTAACAAAAGTAGGAAAGCTATGATTTCAAGGCTTGATGCAGAATTTTCTGTACATTTTTGTCCTCGACAGGTTAAACCACAATAAATAGCAAAAGCATACATGTGGTGTGTGTGTGTGTAGTTGTCTGCCTCTTATAACTCCAGTGATTTTCCTGCAGTTTGTTAATTTCATGAGTCCAGCAACTAACCACAAAATTTCTTTAGCCAAGCCAGGACCAACATCAAGAAAAAACTAACTAAAACCATTTGCAATTTGTTTTATGTCATTAGTCCTTGTATTTTGTACTTGAAAGTTATTTAGATATTCCAATCCTTTAGTTCCTTTATTTACAATATTATTTAGTACTGTCCAGTCTTGGTTGTTGAGCAAATTCCTTCTTGAGTTTTAAGTCTAATTAATTTCTTATTAGGTTCACATCTGTTAATCCTGGCGTAGCCCTGTACTGTTGCAAAAACCAGTAGATGGTCATTTAATTAATTTATTATTAATCCACTTAGAACATTCCTGTCAACAACATTAGTGAAAATATTATCGCCAAGTGTAGCACTATGTGAGGTTATTCTTGTTGGACAGCGGATTAAGGTATAAAGACTAATGCTGTACATTGTGTGGATGAAATCAGTGATGGCACTGTTCACAGTTGGATTCAACAAATCTATATTGAAATCACCACATAAAATGTCATTTTCATGTTGTTAATGGGATTGTATATCTTCAGCACTTCCTCTGTGAACGTTTTTATCCACGGGTCCTGTAGATACAGCTGATTTGCAGATTCTTTGACTTTTCAGCTTCTATTTCAATAGTTATGCACTCCATTATGTTATCCAGTGCTAGAGACAGTTCACTGATGATTCTACATTTGTAATTATTATCAGTGTACAAGGCAACACCCCCTCCCCTTTTTTTATTTCTATTGATGCAATACATGTCATAGCCATCAATTTTTGAATGATTTGAACTGAGGCTTCTACTATTATACAATACATGTATTTTAGAAAAAAAAACACGAGTTTGATGAGTTTCTTTTACATATTTTTTTCTTTCAGTTTAAAAGAGAGTAGAAAATTCTTCTGCATCAACTCCATCACACAGAAAGTCATGTGGGAGATGTTGGTAGTCCTGACATGGGTGAATATCTGCTTCTCCCTTCCCGTGACCATACTGTTCTTCTGCTGTGTGTGTTGTGCGGTACGTAAATATGTATCATCTTTTTATGTGAGTGTGTGAACAATTAAAAAACTCAGCAAAAAGCAAAAATAAAATAAAATATATAAAAAAGAAAAGAAATAAAAACCCAGCAATAGAGTGCTGAGCTGCCTGGAATATACCCGACCTTTGACAGCTGACATAAACTTGAATGTCAATTGATAGTCGACAGTGTAGGAATAGTAGAATAAAATAATAAATTCTTAACATGTTGTATTTTATCGGTGCAGCAAAAGTAAAGTGTAATAATGGGAAGTTCACTGAACCAGATACAGTCATGTCATAAAATTAGCTCATCCCATGTTAACTGTTGGGCTTTTGAGATACAGATGAGTGAATATATGAGACTCATTAAAACCAATCATGTGCCGACAGCTTCACTACTAATCAGAAATTATTCTCTAAATTCCTGGGATTGATGGGATTAATAGTTGTCTTTTGGTGCTTTGATAATATGTAAGAGTATTGTTCGACTAAATCTCCCGTAGACGTTCAACATGTTTGCAGTTTGACTAAAGAAGAAAAACACATGATGTGTCTAAATTTAAGCCTCAGATTTTCAGACCATTCAGTGACCTCTGCACCTGACTATGTTGTTATTATACAGCAAAACAGTCAACACTTAATATAGATACAGTGGGGCAAAAAAGTATTTAGTCAGCCACCGATTGTGCAAGTTCCCCCACTTAAAATGATGACAGAGGTCAGTAATTTGCACCAGAGGTACACTTCAACTGTGAGAGACAGAATGTGAAAAAAAAAATCCATGAATCCACATGGTAGGATTTGTAAAGAATTTATTCGTAAATCAGGGTAGAAAATAAGTATTTGGTCAATAACAAAAATACAACTCAATACTTTGTAACATAACCTTTGTTGGCAATAACAGAGGTCAAACGTTTACTATAGGTCTTTACCAGGTTTGCACACACAGTAGCTGGTATTTTGGCCCATTCCTCCATTCAGATCTTCTCGAGAGCAGTGATGTTTTGGGGCTGTCGCCGAGCAACACGGACTTTCAACTCCCGCCACAGATTTTCTATGGGGTTGAGGTCTGGAGACTGGCTAGGCCACTCCAGGACTTTCAAATGCTTCTTACGGAGCCACTCCTTTGTTGCCCGGGCGGTGTGTTTTGGATCATTGTCATGTTGGAAGACCCAGCCTCGTTTCATCTTCAAAGTTCTCACTGATGGAAGGAGGTTTTGGCTCAAAATCTCACGATACATGGCCCCATTCATTCTGTCCTTAACACGGATCAGTCGTCCTGTCCCCTTGGCAGAAAAACAGCCCCATAGCATGATGTTTCCACCCCCATGCTTCACAGTAGGTATGGTGTTCTTGGGATGCAACTCAGTATTCTTCTTCCTCCAAACACGACGAGTTGAGTTTATACCAAAAAGTTCTACTTTGGTTTCATCTGACCACATGACATTCTCCCAATCCTCTGCTGTATCATCCATGTGCTCTCTGGCAAACTTCAGACGGGCCTGGACATGCACTGGCTTCAGCAGCGGAACACGTCTGGCACTGCGGGATTTGATTCCCTGCCGTTGTAGTGTGTTACTGATGGTGACCTTTGTTACTTTGGTCCCAGCTCTCTGCAGGTCATTCACCAGGTCCCCCCGTGTGGTTCTGGGATCTTTGCTCACCGTTCTCATGATCATTTTGACCCCACGGGATGAGATCTTGCGTGGAGCCCCAGATCGAGGGAGATTATCAGTGGTCTTGTATGTCTTCCATTTTCTGATGATTGCTCCCACAGTTGATTTTTTCACACCAAGCTGCTTGCCTATTGTAGATTCACTCTTCCCAGTCTGGTGCAGGTCTACAATACTTTTCCTGGTGTCCTTCGAAAGCTCTTTGGTCTTGGCCATGGCGGAGTTTGGAGTCTGACTGTTTGAAGCTGTGGACAGGTGTCTTTTATACAGATGATGAGTTCAAACAGGTGCCATTCATACAGGTAACGAGTGGGGGACAGAAAAGCTTCTTACAGAAGACGTTACAGGTCTGTGAGAGCCAGAGATTTTCCTTGTTTGAGGTGACCAAATACTTATTTTCCACCCTGATTTACGAATTAATTCTTTACAAATCCTACCATGTGGATTCATGGATTTTTTTTTCACATTCTGTCTCTCACAGTTGAAGTGTACCTCTGGTGCAAATTACTGACCTCTGTCATCTTTTTAAGTGGGGGAACTTGCACAATCGGTGGCTGACTAAATACTTTTTTGCCCCACTGTATATCTTAAGATAAGTGTGATAATTCTCTGTAATATTCTTATTAACAGCAATACATAATTATATATACAGTGTTTTGGGGTTTTAATAGTTTTTTTTTGCTTGTCTGTTCTGGAACTGACTTTTATAAATATTACAGAATTAATTTTACTTACTGAGTTAAAAGTTAAATAACAAATATTTAGTACATATCTTGTATGTTGGTTGTATTGTGATGAAGCAAGAAGGTGCTGTGTTGAAATATTCAATTTGTTTCTGTTGGGAATCCATTTCACTATAACAGCCTGAAATTTGTGTTTATTTTGAGGTGTGTGAATAATTAATTACAAAAAATATATATTATAAGATAAATCATTACTTGTACGTTTTCTGACGTACTAGTAAAATATTTCACTTGCTTTATATTTTACCTCTTTATAATAGGTAAAATAAATATTCATTCATTTATATGCATTAATCTACACTTTCATTTTATTTATTCATTTTAAACATTGTATTAATGTGGTTTCAATTAATATTTCCTGCAGGGGCGAAGATATCAGGTTCCTGTCATCTATTACACAAACCTTATCATCTCCCTTCTGATCCATCACAGCATGATGTTCTCTATGATGTACTCTCGGGGAACGATACTGCATTACAGCAACATTGCACGTTTCTTTTATCAATTTCCTGTGACGGCCAGTCTTTACTTCAGGTTGTTGATTGCTTTGGAAAGGTACCAGTGTGTGTGTGTGTGTGTGTGTGTGTGTGTGTGTGTGTGTGTGTGTGTGTGTGTACTTACATGTCTCTGAATATTATACTGAAGCATTGTTATGTTCTGTACTCTCATAATCTCTCTTTTGTGTTGCAGGTATTGTTTCATCGCCTGCCCACTGTTGGACTGCCTCAGACAAACTGAGGGTTCTGTGCTGGTCTGTGTTCTGGTCTGGGTCCTTTGTATTGTTAGTGTTGCTCTTGCTGTATTTTCATATGAATTTGTACGTTTAAGTATTTATGCCGCCCTCCCTGCCCCCCTGTTCATCTTCTGTCTCGCTGGGACACTTAAAGCTCTGCCTGCTGCCACCTCAGTGCCCACTGAAGAAAAACGAAGAACTGTAGGAACCTTGGTTCTGTTGCTGCTTAATTACTTTCTCATAAACCTTCCTGCAGTCATTATGTTAACTTTGAATTCATATCGACATCCTTACGCACTAATTATTTTTATCATTGTAATCTTATTTCTGTTTAGTTCATTGTTGGACTTCATTCTGTTTGCCTTCATGTGTAATGGGCCCATTGACAGGCTGCTGGCACGTCTGTGCTGTTGCAGTATGGAGAGCAACAACACAGGAGATGTGACTGATGTTAGCACAGACAGGTCAGATCATGTAGTCAGAGATGAAGGAAACGAGGAAACAGGGTCACATGACAGGGAAGATGAAGAGGAATTAGAAAGTGTGAGATAAGTAAAAACAATCCAAAATATTTCTTCGGCTGAAGCCTCAGGCTGTAAGAATTGTTCTGTTGAGTATTTTGATGATTATCAGTTTAAAAGTCATTTAATTATCATATCCACCTTACTTTGTTTTTTTGTGAAAATATCATGCTCACTTATATTGTTGTTTAATTGTCTGGATAACTTTGGTTTCCCTCACAGTGACATTTTAATTTCCTCTGATCTGTTGAGTTATGACACAGTGTAATGTAATATTAATGTTATTGTTGTAAGATGTTTTCTTGGTTGCAGTTTTTTTATGTGTAAATTTTTTTTATTTAAGTTTCAACTGAATCTGAAATACCTGATATTTTCCTCATTTGTTATACTCTTATTTGAATTATCAAAAATAAATAAAAACTGTCCTTGGAAGCTATGATCCTTTATGAGCATTTAAATTAACATTTAATTAACTTAACTAAACTGGGATATCACAGGGAACCACACAGAGAAACACAGCCATGACGGACGACACAACACTAACACAGAGGAACACAGGGCTTAAATACACTGGGGAATAATGAGGGGAATGAGACACAGAAGGGGAGCACAGCTGGGAGAAATCAGACATGACAAGACCCGAGGGAAGGGAAACTCAACAGATTCACGTAGGACACAGTCCTTGGCTATTTAAGATTTACTATTTGCACACTGTTCACATTACGTGCAAGACCAGGCCATAAAACAACAAGATCCAAGATGCAATATTTTTTAATAGAATTTTAAGTGGAAAAAAAAAAGATGTAACAATTGTGATAAAATTGTGATTGTGATTTTTAAAATAAAAAATAATCTCAAATAGTGGTTACTAAACAGGACCCAACCATTGAGCCAGTTAAACAAAAACACAAGTAAGGTTTACTTAATATAACCGGCCAGACAATTAACAAACAGGGGTATCTGCTGAGGTCTTGTGACAACATGTGCACATCGCTGCATGAAACCCATACGAAAAATATATATAAATGTTATAAAGTTTGTATCTGTCATGTGTGAAACTTGTATGAAAAGCATACAAGAGTGAAAACAGATATAAGATCCCTAGAAAAATTATATAAATAAAACTTGTACGTTTTGGATACTTCATAAAACAATATATGAAAGTGGCCACTTTCATGAGTAAATCATATAAGTCTTTTATCATTCACTATATGAAGTAGGCCACATCTGATGCAAGTATTTTATAAGTTTTTACTATTTCTTTTCCATTTGGGAAGCCAAACCTATATAGGCTTGGCAACACTGTACCAAGTCTATATACGTTTAGATATTCAGCATGACTTTTCCCACACATGTATGTTAGGTCAAACAGAAAAAAGCACGAGTTTGAGGAGGGTCATTTGGAGGAACTCAGTGTTTTTCCAGCATTTAGAGCAAACCAGTGAATCATTTTCACCACCTGCTGTTTCACATTGTTTTGTTTTTTTTTTCAGGTGAAAAGAGAGTAGAAAATTCATCTACAGCAACTCCACCACACAGAAAGTCAGACAGAGATGTTGGGAGTCCTGATATGGATCAATATCTGCTTCTTCCTTCCCGTGACCACACTGTTCTTCTGCTGTGTGTGTTGTGCGGTATGTAAGTATGTCACATCTTTTTATGTCTGTGAGTGTGTGAACAATTAAAAGATTTGGCAAAAAGCAAAAAACTAAATTAAAATAAAATTATAAATTTAAAAAAATGTATAAAAAAAGAAGAGAAATAAAAATTAGCCCAGCAACAGACTGCCGACCTACCTACCTTTGGCCCAGTGACAGCTGGGCTACGATCCAGCACCAACATGACCCTGAGCTAGATAAAGAAAAAGAAAAAAAGAAAAAGAAAATGATGATGTTGAGTCTTCATTAAAATTAAGTGGTCGCTTAAATGCTCACAAATAAATAATTTCCCCCAGGGATCAATAAAGTATTCTGATTCTGATTCTGATAAAATCAAAAGTCTGACAATCAAACACTTTCCACTTACACTCTGTAAATTCATCTTACTACAAAAGTAGCCCATTGATAGTGTAGGAATAGTTGAATAAAATAATAAATTCTTACCATATTATATTTTATTGGTGCAGCACAAGTAAAGTGCAATAATGTCACTGGAAATCGAATTTTACTTACTTATTCGAGTCAAAAAAATATAGACTTTTAGTGATGACAGTTTAGCACTGTCATTTCGTCATAAATACAACAAAACAAAACTAGTACCAGTACCGAAAAAAAAGAAGATTTATTCATAACACATGTGGAAAGACCCAGGAAAACCGAGTTAACGATAAAAACGATAACAAAATAACGCTGAAAACCGATAAAAACCCTGAAAACCAGACATTTCACAACTGAGCCTCAACTCTCGCGGCCCGGTACCAAACGACTCACGGACCGGTACCGGTCAGAAAAAAAAACTATTCAACAATGTTTATGAGCATGTGCACACATACTGCTTCTACTACTTCCATTAGTGCTTCTTTATTATGTGTCTGATGTGGACCAGGCCATGACCTACACCATGGCTTTGAAGTGCCACTGGTGATAATGTGCCATGGAAACGTCCAAGTTTAGTTGTAGATTCATGATTCTTTCCTTTGAATTAAAAGCTGATCTAACTTCAAGCTTTGTACAAGTTTGTCTTGAGTTCAGTTCTTTTTATTGTGTTTAGTATGTTGCTTTGTTTTGTTTTTGTTTTGTTTTTTGTCTTTTTTTGCTTGTTTTCTATTCTTCTCTCAACAGGTGATCCAGGAGATTTTTATTTTTTTCTCCCCCCCTTTCTCACTGTCCCTCTCCCCTTCTGTTTTTCCTTTCCTTCCTCTTTCTTTCTCCCCTTCCTATCTCTCACTCATGTCTGTCCCGTCTGTAACATCTGAAAATAAAATATAATAAATAATAAAAACAAAGATCGACCAAATGGACCAATACGGCAATGCCACGATGATCCATTTGGCAAAGTAAATCCATTGGGTATCCTTGTTGGTCTTCAGACAACAATTCTGATGGCTAAAGAACCAAATGGGACAGGCGGAAAAAAAAAAAAAAAAAAAAAAAAAAAAAAAAAAAAATATATATATATATATATATATATATATATATATATATATATATATATATATATATATATATATATATATATGTATATATATAACACACAGCGCGCCCCTGCGGGCGGTTTATCCTTCAAGCTCGGGTCCTCTACCAGAGGCCTGGGAGCTTGAGGGTCCTGCGCAGTATCTTAGCTGTTCCCAGGACTGCGCTCTTCTGGACAGAGATCTCCGATGTTATTCCCGGGATCTGCTGGAGCCACTCGCCTAGCTTGGGAGTCACCGCACCTAGTGCTCCGATTACCACGGGGACCACCGTTACCTTCACCCTCCACATCCTCTCGAGCTCTTCTCTGAGCCCTTGGTATTTCTCCAGCTTCTCGTGTTCCTTCTTCCTGATATTGCTGTCATTCGGAACCGCTACATCGATCACTACGGCCGTCTTCTTCTGTTTGTCTACCACCACTATGTCCGGTTGGTTAGCCACCACCATTTTGTCCGTCTGTATCTGGAAGTCCCACAGGATCTTAGCTCGGTCATTCTCCACCACCCTTGGGGGCATCTCCCATTTTGACCTCGGGACTTCTAGGTTATACTCGGCACAGATGTTCCTGTACACTATGCCGGCCACTTGGTTATGGCGTTCCATGTATGCCTTGCCTGCTAGCATCTTGCACCCTGCTGTTATGTGCTGGATTGTCTCTGGGGCATCTTTACACAGCCTGCACCTGGGGTCTTGCCTGGTGTGATAGACCCCAGCCTCTATGGATCTTGTACTCAGAGCTTGTTCTTGTGCTGCCATGATTAGTGCCTCTGTGCTGTCTTTCAGTCCAGCTTTGTCCAGCCACTGGTAGGATTTCTGGATATCAGCCACCTCCTCTATCTGCCGGTGGTACATACCGTGCAGGGGCCTGTCCTTCCATGATGGTTCCTCGTCTCCCTCCTCTTTCTTGGGTTTCTGCTGCCTGAGGTATTCACTGAGCACTCGGTCAGTTGGGGCCATCTTCCCAATGTATTCTTGGATGTTCCTTGTCTCATCCTGGACTGTGGTGCTGACACTCACCAGTCCCCGGCCCCCTTCCTTCCGCTTAACGTACAGCCTCAGGGTGCTGGACTTGGGGTGAAACCCTCCATGCATGGTAAGGAGCTTTCTTGTCTTTATGTCAGTGGCTTCTATCTCCTCCTTTGGCCAGCCTATTACCCCAGCAGGGTACCTGATCACGGGCAGGGCGTACGTGTTGATGGCCCGGATCTTGTTCTTACCATTCAGCTGACTCCTCAGGACTTGCCTGACCCTCTGCAGGTACTTGGTGGTTGCAGCCTTTCTAGCGGCCTCTTCATGGTTCCCATTTGCCTGCGGGATCCCCAGGTACTTATAACTGTCCTCTATGTCTGCAATGTTGCCTTCTGGTAGTTCAATCCCCTCAGCAGCTGGATAGCGTAGTGGTTAAACTACACGCCTTTGGAACAGAGGATCGCAAGTTCGATTCCTGCCTGGGGCGTCTGTATCCAGTAAGGGTCCTAAGGCTAGACCCCCTATGCTAAGCAAGCCTACCGCAGACATGAGCGAGACAGATAAATATGAAGGCATGCCGGCTCGGACGTCGCCCGGATCAACAAGGTCCGCGTCAGGTGTTGAGGAACCAGGGCACCCTGACGAAAAGTGGGCTACTGGAACAAGAAGGCATCGGTGGGCAAGGGACGAAAACAGGGCGTTGTTGGAATGCTACTACGCAAGTAACCCCGGCGGAAGGGGCTACATGAATAGGATGAGGGACCTATGGATTCTTCGATACCCAACATCCACAATGACGGCGAAACAACTAGTAGCTCAGTGTTCCAACATTCGAAAGAAGGGACTGCTCTCACAGCTAGAGATTGACGAGGTACAACACAAATGCTACGGCAAGGAGGAGTCAGGACGCCAGGTCAGGGGGGAGATATCATCACCCCCACCCGAGATTGGGTACATAGCCCCAAGTGCGATAGGAGAAGGATCGTTGAGTGCGAGAGGAGCTGACCTGAAAAATAGGATCATGGCCAAGCTTGAAACCTGGATCCCCCGTAGCCGGTTACCAAGATTACGTGAAGTACCCTCAGAAGGTCTGCTAGATGATGTTAATGCAGCACTACGGGCAATACCTACAACCACGATTACCGACACTAACAAGCTGATCTACAATACGGCAGCAGTGATCAGTGAGATGCTTGGCTACAAGTTGAACAGCCACAAGGGGCAGTACCCTCCATGGAGAAGGAGACTAGAGGGCAAGATCAAAGTAGCACGGAGGGAGGTTAGCCAACTAACGGAGTTGCAGAAAGGTGCGACAAATAAGGTGCCTAAGAAATACAGCAAGCTGTCCATACCTGAGGCCTTGGAAACTGCCAAGCAAAGACTCACAGCCTTGGCCAGCCGCTTGAGGAGGTACACCAGAGAGATAGAAGGCAGGAGAATAAACCAGCTGTTCTCCACAGAACCAGCAAAGGTGTACTCTCAGTGGCAAGGGAACAATAAGAGAACAGCACCACCAAGGCTGGAGACGGAGCAATACTGGAAGAGCATATGGGAGAAGGATGCAACCCATAACGGCAATGCTCAGTGGCTAGAGGATCTGAGGGCAGACCACAGCGACCTCCCTGAACAGGGTCCAGTAACCATCACAGTGGCAGATATCCAAGAAAGGGTCTCCAGTATGAAGAGTTGGACAGCACCAGGGCCCGACATGGTTCACGCCTACTGGCTGAAGAAGCTGACTGCACTCCACGAGCGTCTGGCAGCACAAATGAACCAGCTGCTAGTTAACGAGAGACACCCGGAATGGCTAACTGAAGGCCGGACGGTCCTGATCCCCAAGGACACCAAGAAGGGACCGGTCCCCTCCAACTACCGACCAATAACCTGCCTCAGTACTACATGGAAGCTCCTGTCAGGCATCATATCGGCTAAGATGAACAGGCACATGGGTCAATACATGAGCGGGACACAGAAAGGAATTGGCAAGAATACCAGAGGTGCAAAACACCAGCTACTGGTAGACCAGACTGACCAACCTGTGCACTGCCTGGATTGATTACAAGAAGGCCTATGACTCTATGCCCCACAGCTGGATACTGGAATGCCTAGAATTGTACAAGATCAATGGGACCCTAAGAGCCTTCATCAGGAACTCAATGGGGATGTGGCGTACAACACTAGAGGCCAACTCCAAGCCCATAGCACAAGTTACCATCAAGTGCGGGATCTACCATGGAGATGCTCTGTCCCCACTGCTGTTCTGCATAGGCCTGAACCCCCTCAGTGAGATCATTAACAAGACTGACTACGGAACGGAGCAGTTGTCAGCCACCTCCTGTACATGGATGACATCAAGCTGTATGCCAAGAGTGAACGAGACATCGATTCACTGATCCACACTACCAGGCTATACAGCAATGACATTGGAATGTCGTTCGGACTGGAGAAGTGTAGTCGGATGGTAACAAAGAGAGGGAAGGTAGTCAGAACTGAGGGGATATATATATATATATATATATATATATAATCATGCTTTTTTACAACTACATGAATGTACTATTGCTGTGTGATTTATTACTATTACTGAAGGTCCGCGGCTCCAAACCGTAGTAAAGGGACCTCTGACTAATACGTCGGGTTCGTGTCGGGCTCGTAGCCGAAAACTAGCTTTACTTTGTTGTCTAGGTCAACTGTGCTAGCGAGAGACAGAGAGAGGCGTTGAAAGGCTGCTCCAACGGGACTTATTGTTTCGGAGGAAAACACGAACACGCTGTACAGTTGAGTCTTAATAGCTTACTTACAACTGGGCTCGTCAGGCACTCTTCTTGGCTGCAGTTGTTATTATTAGATTTACATGCTTCCAGCTCCTGTTTCTGCTCGGTGACACCTCGTACTTTTCCACTCACCTTTTTCTCCCTCCCTCGCTCACAGACACATAACAGGTATGGCAGTCCATTCTCCCTGCAGCACGGACTACGATGCCCATGAGGCTACATTCTTTAGGGCGATGCCTGTAACACTCTGCCTATTGCCTTCTTATTAAATCATTTTAAAAAATATTTCTTCACATCATCATGAGATGCAAGATTGAGACAGGCATTAGAGCCTCTTATTGTGTTCTTTGTTTGGGTTTCCACGGGTGTGGAATTACCAAAAATAGAGAGGGGACAGCCTAACATATGAAACAGGAAAAGACCTCCATGTAATCCCTTTATTTCAACAAAGTAACTGTATTCTGAATACCACCTTTTTAAACGGTAACTGTAACAGAATACAGTTACTCATATTTTGTATTTTAAATATGTAACGGCGGTACATGTATTCCGTTACTCCCCAACACTGGCTGTATGATAAAGAAACTCTGCTGTGGCAAAGAAAATCTGTCAACACGATTCTTTGAAATTAAACTGTAAAGAATAAATGTGTACAACTGCAGAAAAAAACTTCTTATAACTCATTGTCCAGACTGTCCAGTTTTTTTGAGGTTTTTTTTTCTTTTTTAAAACTAGTTAAAAAAAAGCTGAAATTTCTGTCGTCTAACGTGAAAACCAAAAACATTTGTTTAATTTAATTGTTTCTTGCTTAATTACTTTGTGTAGTATAAATGGCAGTAACCCATTAATAACTAACATAAGAAATTATCTCGCAAAGTATTGGGCAAACAGAATGCTGATACACTTGAATAAGACAAGAATAACGTAAAAGTATTTCTTATCCAATTTCTCAGTTAATCTGGTGATACGATTGAAAAACCTGCAGCCTAGAGCATCCTGGTGCCATGTGCACTTGTGGACACTCTTCTGTTCAAACATGGTCTTCGTTATGGCCAAACTGTGGTTTGCATGGAAGTCCAACAACAAAACACTGCTCAAGGTCAGATCCGGGAGGCCATTCCTCCCAATCATGCCCCTCCAGCTCTCACTGTAATTGCCCAGTAGGACAACAGAGTCCCCAGGTGGAGCACCCTGAAGTATCCCACCCAGGGACCCCAAAAAGGTGCATAACCCCAGACAACAGTCAGGACCATTCCCCAACCCAAAGGCGCAGGGAACAAACCCTCTCTTCCACTGGGAGAAACCCCAACGTACAGGCAGCAAGCCGAGGGGATACTAGGACACCCACTGCCTCTCTTCAAGGGTAACTCCACACTGAGACAGAGTCCAGCACCTCTCCAGGAGACTGAGAGGTACTGTGCATTGACCTCAATGCAGGGCTTGGGCTCTGGAACAAACTCATGCACTTAGGCTCCTTCCCCGCCAGAGAGGTGATATTCCATGTCCCAATTGCTAGTCTTGGTAGCCAGGGATCAGTCTGCTCCTGGCCGCCGCCCAGCACACATTGTAGCCGACCCTTGCAGCACCTCCTGCAGGTGGTGGGCCTGAAGGAGGATGGGCCCATGTCCCTTTGTCAAAGAGACAGTTTGAAATAGTCCATGGTGCCCGCTGACAAAGACCTTTCCACCAGACGCTCGCCGGGCTTCTTGTGAGACCTGCCGCCTCCAGTAATTCCCTCCACAGGGGATTTTCCACTAGAGCAACCTTGTGATGAAAGCCTACATCCTGAAGTAGTGCTGACCATAGCCACATTTTGTATTGATTATTGTTCGGCTGTATTGATGAGTTCTGACAGTCGGACGGAAGAGAAACACACCCAGATGTTGGTGCCAAAAAGCCTCTGGGGAATTATTTTACAGGTGGCTTATTATAACCTCATGGTGGGACAAATGGGACAAGACAAAACTCTGAAGCTAATAATGGCAAGATTTTATTGGCCACATGCGGGCAGATGTGTGCCAATGGTATGCGTCCTTCCTGGAATTTCCTGCAATGAATGTGTTACGGACACTGTTTCAGGTCATCCCCCAAGTTGGCACCCCGAAAGAGATACTGACTGACCAGGACACATTGTTCATGTCTCATAAACCTAAAGAACTGTATGAATTATTGGGCATTAAATCTGTTAAGACCAGCATCTACCACGCTCTGACTGACACATTAGAGGAGCAACTTAGTAAGGATTTAAAGTCCATGATTCGTAAGTTCATTCACACAATTGAACACAATTGGGATCACTGGTTAGACCCTCTGCTGTTTGCAGTGCGAGAGGTGCTCCAGGCCTCCACGGGGCTTCTACAGTAAGTTGCGGGGAGTGTTGGACCTAATTAAAGAAAACTGGGAGGAAGGTCCAAGCCCAGCTAAATACGTTCTGGACCTGAGTCACACCCCACTAACTGGATTTCTTTGGACTGTCCGGACTACGTGGTACAAGCCAACGCGGACACAGGTCGAACATGCAAACTCCACACAGAAAGGTGATGGACCATGTTAGCCAACAGTGCTAACCACCATGCCGAAGTGCTTCTTTTTCCGTCATTTTTGGTATGTTAGCTGAG
Source organism: Maylandia zebra (assembly GCF_041146795.1). Lineage (NCBI taxonomy): Eukaryota > Metazoa > Chordata > Actinopteri > Cichliformes > Cichlidae > Maylandia > Maylandia zebra. The sequence goes on from NC_135179.1 coordinate 4,337,966, forward strand.
ATAGGACAACAGTGAGAAATGCTCCTGTGGTTTTAGTTTTTGCAAACAAAAGCACAAAAATATGAGTGAACAATGGATGAACCACCATACCACCTGTGAATGTTTTGTAGTAAACTTTATTATCCATGTGCAATACACACACAGACACGAGACACACACACTGCTTCTTTACATGCAGAAAAAGCTAAACAAAAATTTTGTGCTATGTCTATGATGCAGAATTGCACTTTCACATTGGTCATAGAGTTACTTTCAATGTAAATGACATTTAAGTCTTTAATTGCTGAATATTCAATTTGAACGAGCTTTAACAGACTACATTCAATATTTGGCCACTAAATTATGTTATGGAGCTGCAAATGGTTCAGTGTTTTAGAGCAGGGGTGCCCAATCGTAGTCCTCGAGAGCTACTGTCCTGCAGTTTTAAGATGCATCCCTACTCCAACACAGCGTAATCAAATAGTTTGATTACCTCTTCAGCATGCCATCAAGTTTGGCAAAGGCCTGATAACAAGCCATTCATTTCATTCAGGTGTGTGTCGGAACAAGGATGCAACTAAAAGCTGCAGGGCGGTAGAGCTTGAGGACTAGGATTGGGCACACCTGGTTTAGAGGCTTTCTGTCACAGTGCGTCTCTGACTGTGTTTAGTTACACAGTGTTTAGAGTTGAAGCTTTAAAGTAAATAGTAAACAGAATGGACTTTTAAGGCAATAGATTTATAAATATTTTATTTACCCCTGTTTTTTTTTCCAATTTATTGTACTGCACTGGGCTGTACAGTGGTGCAGTGGTTAACTTTGTGTCAGTGTCACAGTGATGTGTTTAATAGTCAAATTAAAGAAATCAATGGTCACAGAGTGCACACTGCGGTAACTTTGAGATACAACAAAGTCCATTTCATTCAATTCCAAACATTTAACAGATTTTTTTGAAGCAATTTCCAGGTTTGTTATTAACAAGAATTTGAACTCGAGTGAAAGTAAAGAAAAGAGACAAGCATAAAGCTGATTTGATGAATTTTACTTACACTAGTACAAGGGAAATTAAATAAAGCACTATCACACAGTAAATAGTAAAAACGATTATGCGTGATTCTGTGTTTTCTTTCCTGATATGGAAGCACGGAGCTGTAAGAGCTGGTCTCTTTTAACAAAGCTGAAACTCCTTTCATTAAACTAAATAAACAAAATATTGCCATTAAGTCAATCTGCATTAAAGGCTTCATAATCTCTACAGACGTGTCAAAACTTTCACACCCTGTCTCTGTTCACACCTCTGAAATCACATTTTCTGACTGTAGATAGCGATCTTTAAAAATCATGTTATCAACAAGGTGTGTGCTGCCACTTCATAAAGCAGCTGCCAACTGCAGGTTTTAATAAAGGTAAGCCAAACATATGTATATTATACTGCATTTGTTTGGGATTATTTCCAGCTGTAATTCACAAGTGATGTTCTAATAATTATTCCTATGAGAAGGAAAGTCTCTTACTTTTTATCAAAAAGAAGCTCAGAGTTTCAGAGTTTGAAACTGAAATGCAGATTTAATTTTAGCTGTAATTCATTTATATGGTTATTGAAATGAATACTGCCAGAATTTTTTTATTTTTCAAAGAGCAGAAGATTCTGTTCTTCTTTAATCAGTTTACTGTTATCCACTCAATGATTGTAGTAAAGATACGACTACTTTTGCCTCCCTCTATAACCTGTTATAAAGATACTATTCAACAATGTGTACTAGCTTGTGTAAAAATACTGTCACATGTATAAAGAGACATTAGAGCTTTTTGGTTGTCTACTTCATGGGGATCAGGCCATCAGCTGCCCCATGGCTTTAAACTGCCACTGCTGATAATGTGCCATGGAAACACCTTTGAGACCAGATTTCTACCTGAATAAAAACTTTTACTAACAGTCACAGGAGCTGATCTCATGTTTGCTGTCACAACGTTTTTAATCCCTGATATTTTAAGTTTGCTGGATCTGAGTTTTGGTTTAGGCAACAGTTGGACTGAGTAAAAATCTTGATTAAAATGCATGTGCTTTTGTGACTGTGAAGCAAAATAAAACCATCAGCAGAACAGAAACGATGCAGCTGAGTAGCTGTACAGATCATTTAAGTTAAAATATATCTTGACTCTCGCTGGCTTCATGTTTGGGCGTCTGTGAGTTTGAACATCAGTGAGTACGGGGTGGAGATTATAAAGTTTGTTACCACAACTTCCTCGTTCAACACAAACTTGTCATATTGCAGATTTTACCCAACGGTTCAGCTGGAAACAGTCCTGAGACAAGTAAGGGCGACACTTATTTTATACATGTTCATATTATTTCTACCCAAAGAGAGGAATAGTTATAAAAGACATAGAAACTGACTGAATTAGAACATCTGGAGATAGTTTATTAAAGTCACTACCTTCTTTTCTTTTGTGCTTGGAGTGAGCAGCTTTTTGTGAATGTGTGTGTTGGTAATGCACTAACTGTACCTCCTCAATCTATTTGACTAATTAATATAAATAACTTCTCCCACAGAATGTCAGCGTAACTGTAGCCTGCATAGCAACACAATGTGCAATGTGAACCATGCAGCCTAATCACACATGTTGATTTAAAACAGAGCCTGCAGCAGTAGATGTATTCATATGTATCACTGCTATGGTTAGTGCACTGATAGCTTTGACAGAACTGAATTAGATTTATTTCAGTACATTTGTGTTGGTTCATCACAACATGCTCTTACTGAGTGCTGAAAATTCCTGGTCCAGTTAAATTCCTTGCTCTGAAACTCTGACCCAATAAGCTGTAATTGAATGGCCCTGTCATAGAGTCTAAAATCCTAACTTGCAAACATGAAGGTTATAAGGATAATTTAAAGCTGCACTGAGGAGTTTTTGGAATTATTGTTGCTGTGCGGGGATATTTCATGAGCAATTTCTGAATCATTTTTAAAGATTGGCATGTAAAGTTTTCAAGATCAGTAATGCAAAGTAGATTTTATATTAGAGTTAGTTTGATTGAAATTTATGGTTAATCAAATAATTGTAAACTTCTCTGAACTCACAAAAAAAGTTGAATCCACTTGAGCTTTAATCAAGTGTTAGCAATAGACTTTAAATTGTGTTTTTATATTGTCATGATCCCTCCCTTCACCACCAGTGTTTATTATTCTGTGCCAACTTTAGATCTGTTTTTATTTTTAACTTTAGTTTTTAAGAGAAATCACATTAATTTCAGATCGTCCAGCACAATTCAGGCTATTCCATGTTATTATTATCAGTTGGTGTTGCTGCTGAACGATGTCAACCTACTGCTTTTTTTTTTGCTTTTTTTTTTGCATTGGTATAGATTCCAACACAACCCTATCACAGTAACTGCCTCTACTTACCGAAATAAGTAGAGGCAGGTGCTCGACTTGACTGAGATGGAAGCCTTCCTCAAACCACAATCCAAAGCGCGCGAGACCGAAATCCCGTGTGGTGTCGCAAGATTTAACATTGCTGTATTATTGACTTACTTCACTCAAACATGATATGAACAGTTTAATCTACCCTCTCTGCATATCATGTAGTTTCTACACTATATAGTTACACTTAACTTTGAAGCATGAGGCAATTGTGTTGAGTACACACAAGATGCTTACATAAATGCAAGAGATGGCCAATCTCTTTTTATCAATGTACAGGTGTTCCACACACTAACTCCTCTGACTGCTGTGATATTTTAAATTTGTCATTACTACTGGCTTGCTGAACATAAGGGTTCCTCTCAGGTCATGAATATTTGGTCTTATTTGGAACAAGCTCTGAATGTTGTGGGGCAAAGATTTATTTGCTGCTTTGTACATTGTTTGCGCAGTTCTGAGGTCAACCAAATCTTTAAATTTGAGAATATTTAATTTGATAAAAAGTGGATTTGATGGTTCTGTTAAAGTAGTTTTATTTATTATCCTTATTGCTCTTTTTTGCAGAATGTATATTGGATGGGTGTGTTTTATATGTTTCCCCACACTTCCACACAGTATGTCATGTACGGCAGTATAATAGAGAGTATATAACGATGTTTGATTTATGAGATCCTTAACCTTGTCAGAGACTTCGATATTTTGCCTTTGATATGAGTAATGTGGGGAATCCAGGATAGTTTGTGATGTTTTATCACACCAGGGAATTTTATTTCAGATACTCTGTCTAATTCAGTGTTATTTATTGTCAGCTATTTAATTTCGTTTGCTGCTTCTCATGATCCATATCAATTTATTCTTGTACCTCTTATAAGTGTGTTCAGCTTCTATTGTTCTTTTATTTAACAAAAATGTCTTATACAACAAATTCTCTTGTAAATTTTCTTGCATGCGTTCAGTATCCTCTTTGTTAGCCATGGTTTTCAGTTTTCTTTGATTTAGTTCGTTAATATTATTGATAAGAAGTTTTCATATGCCACGTCAACATCTTGAACATACATGTTACTCCAGTCTTGGTTGTTGAGCTCTTTCTTAAGGCGGCAAATTGCTTCTTGCGTTTTATGTCTAATTAATTTCTTATTAGGCTCACATCTGTTAATCCTGGCGTAGCCAGGATTTACTCCGGAACAAATAAAACACAGAAAAAAGCCAAACAATTACATTTTTAAGTTATCCGAGTTACTTATATATCATGTTTAACCTGAGTAGCGAAAGACAGCGGGGTCTGAAAACGACGAAGCTGGGAGCCCGCTGCTTTCGCCGGCTCGAGGGACTATTGAACCCCCCGGCTAGCTATCGAGCGGGTGGGTAACAGACGTCTCTGAAGACGTCGGAGCACTTTTGCAAATATGCGATGTCTTGATAAACCAAGCAGGTATTTGAAGTTTACACAGCTGCTTTCTCACCTGGAAATATGTTAAAAGTTTATTTTGTGACTGTTGAGAATATATTCCTTAATATACATCAGAGTTAAAGAAAATAAAGTTTGTGATTGCTTGCAACACTATAATATTGCAGTTAATGGGTGTAAGAATACAAATAGAAAAAAGGCCTTGATTAGGAACAAAGAACTGGGGTGCAGGGCAGGAGGACAATCAACCCCCACCCCCAGGGCAGGAAGCAAGAGTTACTGAGAGTGAGGGGCAGAAAAAAGGGCAAACGGACACTACCTTAAAAGGTCAGGGTGTCAGCACCCTTGGCCACTGTACTAGTGTATTGTGGGGATGTTCGCTGTAGGGAAGAGGAGACCAGAGGTTATAACTGTAACTGTTGTGTGGAGTTCTTTAGATCAGCCTTAAGCATAGGACTACATAGGAATGCAGTGTGCTGATCTCCAGATGCATCTGTAAGAATAATGGATAATAAAAGGAGTGTGTAAAACATGGAAACATCTCAGCGTGATCTCTACCAGGACCAAAAGATTACCCAGAAAGATTAATAAAATGGTAAATGGCCTGTATTTGTATAGTGCTTTACTAGTCCCTAAGGACCCCAAAGCGCTTTACACAACCAGTCATCCACCCATTCACACACACATTCACACACTGGTGATGGCAGCTACATAAGAGTAATATTTAAAGTAGTAGTAATATTTAGTAGCGGCTGCCATTGTTGGAAACTGGAATTGGCTGGGCCGCGCTATGAATTCTGGGATATGGTGGGCCACGAAGGAAACACCTGACCCATCCTTCAAATTTGGGGAAATGAAGGCCGCATTTGTCGGCTGCATTTGAAAGAGTCGACACATTGGGACAGCCTTCATTGCCTGGCTGTGACGTAATCGGCCTTCAAATGCTGCCTCTGGTGGATGCAGCCGACGTTTTGGGAGACAGCTTTTCTCCTCCCAATTCACATACATAATCCAAGCTGTGGTGGTCACTCAGAAACCCTAGCTCAGCGGTGTTCAACTACAGGCCAAGTGTAGCATAATTCAAATTATTTTAGATATACATGTAAAATTATGAGGAAAAAATCATAAATAGGGTAATTTAGTGTAATAAGATTATATAAATCAGATGAAATTTACATTTACATTTATAGAGCAACAAACAATGTTAGATAAGTTAGTTGTCTGATCCTGTTGAATGCAGGATAACTGCTGTATTTAGCGTCTGACATGATCAGTTACCAGTTTATTGGGTACACATTACTAGTCTAATAAAATAATTCTAAAGTTAAACTTGCCTCCCAGAAGATTACTTTAAATTAGACTGGTTTTAATTTCTTGGTTAAATAGAATTTCAAATTTAACAGTTGCTGAAAGTTAAAAAGTGACAATATTTAAAAAAAATTAAGATCGAACAAACACAACTGGGCGATGACTTTGGTAAAAAAAAATCTGACTAAAAATCATATGTTATACATCACAGATGAAAGCAGGTTTACTCTGAGTGCGCGTGTATCCTGTTCAACTTGAGAGAGACTGTCATTTCATCCGGTCATTTGGAGGAACTAAGTGTCTTTTCCAGCATTTAGAGCAAACCGGTGAGCCATTTTCACCACCTGCTGTTTCACATATTTTTTTCTTTCAGTTTAAAAGAGAGTAGAAAATTCTTCTACAGCAACTCCACCACACAGAAAGTCATGTGGGAGATGTGGAGAGTCGTGTTATGGATCATTACCTGCTTCTTCCTTCCCATGACCATACTGTTCTTCTGCTGTGTGTGTTGTGCGGTACGTAAGTATGTATCATCTTTTTATGTCTGTGAGTGTGAACAATTAAAAAACTCAGAAAAAAGCAAAAATGAAATAAAACTTAACCCAGCAATAGACTGCCGAGCACCTGCAATATACCCAACAGTTGACAGCTGACATAAACTTGAATGTCAGTTGATAGTCGACAGTGTAGAAATAGTAGAATAAAATAATAAATTCTTAACATGTTGTATTTTATTGGTGCAGCAAAAGTAAAGTGTAATAATGGGAAGTTCACTGAACCAGATACAGTCATGTCATAAAATTAGCACATCCCAGATGAGTGAATATATGAGCCTCATTAAAACCAATCATGTGCTGACAGCTTCACTACTATTCAGAAATGATTCTCTAAATTTCTGTCATTAATGGGATTAATAGTTGTGCTTTGATCATATATAAGAGTATTGTTCAACAAAATCTCCCGTAGACGTTCAACATGTTTGCAGTTTGACTAAATAAGAAAAACCCATAAAGTGTGTAAAATTTGGCCTCACATTTATTTTTGGACCATTCAGTGACCTCTGCACCTGACTATGTTGTTATTCTACAGCAAAACAGTCAACACTTAACATAGATATATCTTAAGATAAGTGTGATAATTCTCTGTAATATTCTTAGTAACAGTAATATATAATTTTATATACAGTGTTTTGGGGTCATAACGGGTTTTTTTGTTTGTCTGTTCTGCAACTGACTTTTCTAAATATTACAGAATTAATTTTATTTGCTGAGTTAGAAGTTAAATAACAAATATTTAGTACATGTCCTTTATGTTGGTTGTATTGTGATGAAGCAAGAAGGTGCTGTGTTGAAATATTCAATTTGTTTCTGTTGGGAATCCATTTCACTATAACAGCCTGAAATTTGTGTTTATTTTGAGGTGTGTGAATAATTAATTCAAAAAATATATATTATAAGATAAATCATTACTTGAATGTTTTCTGACGTACTAGTAAAACATTTCACTTGCTGTATATATTACCTCTTTAAAATAAATATATTCATTCATACACATTAATTTACACTTGGGTACAATCATTTTAAACATTGTATTAATGTGGTTTCAATTAATATTTCCTGCAGGGGCGAAGATATCAGGTTCCTGTCATCTATTACACAAACCTCATCATCTCCATTCTGATCCATCACAGCATGATGTTCTGTATGATGGTCCTTCGGTGGTACATAATGCACGACACCATTGCGTGTTTCTTATACTATTTTTCTGTGACGGCCAGTCTTTACTTCAGGTTGTGCATTGCTTTGGAAAGGTACCAGTGTGTGTGTGTGTGTGTGTGTGTGTGTGTGTACTTACATGTGTCTGAATATTATACTGAAGCATTGTTATGTTCTGTACTCTGATAATCTTTCTGTTTGTGTTGCAGGTATTGTTTCATTGCCTGCCCACTGTTGGACTGCCTCAGACAAACTAGGAGTTCTGTGCTGGTCTGTGTTCTGGTCTGGGTCCTTTGTAGTGTTAGTGTTGCTCTTGCTGTATTTTTATATGAATTTGTACGTTTAATTATTTATGCCGCCCTCCCTGCCCCCCTGTTCATCTTCTGTCTCGCTGGGACACTTAAAGCTCTGCCTGCTGCCACCTCAGTGCCCACTGAAGAAAAACGAAGAATTGTAGGAACCTTGGTTCTGTTGCTGCTTAATTACTTTCTCATAAACCTTCCTGCAGTCATTCTATTAACTTTGAATTCATATTCACCCTACCCTGAAATACTTCACCCTGAGAAAGCTACTGATTTTATCATTATAATCTTTTTTCTGTTTAGTTCATTGTTGGACTTCATTCTGTTTGCCTTCATGTGTAAAGGGCCCATTGACAGGCTGCTGGCACGTCTGTGCTGCTGCAGTATGGAGAGCAACAACACAGGAGATGTGACTGATGTTAGCACAGACAGGTCAGATCATGTAGTCAGAGATGAAGGGAAAGGGGAAATGGGAAAAATGGCGAGGAATTAGAAAGAGATATGCACCATCCTTTCCAAATATTTTTCAGTTGATGCCTAAGGCTTTCAGTGATTTGAAATCCTGTTCTTTGCACCTACTGGGAGCCACAGAAAGCTTTATTTTGTTGAGTAGCTAAATGATGTTAATGCAAATGTGCAAATTATTGTTATATCTATAATATATCTGTTGCTGCTTAATTACTTTCTCCTAAACCTTCCTGCTATCAGTCTATTAGCGTTTGAAATTAGAGCTACACTTCCCGATCACAACTATTGATTTCATTATCATGATGTTATTTCCTTTTAGTTCACTGTTGGACTTCATCTGTTTGAAGTCCACTGTTTGTTTTCATCCGTCAAGGGCTCATCATTCCAAATATTTTTAGCTGTCCCCTCAGACTGTCAACAGCCTAAAATTCTGATCTTTGCACCTACTGGGAGTAACATTGTTTTGTTGAGTAGTTGAATGTTGTAAATGAAAATGTACAAATTATTTCATAATTTCTTCTAAATGGCAGGAAGGTGGTGCAGTGATTAGCACAGTCACCTCACAGCAGGAAGTATGGGGACTTTTATTAAATTTTTTTTCCTGTCCTGTCCGACAGTGTAGCAGTCAGAATTGTTGTCTGAAGGACAAAAAGAACCAAACAGATTTACATTCACAAGTGGAGCATTACAGCCTTTGCTATAGTGGTCCACTTGATAGTCAAATTTTATTTGAACTTTATTAGGATTTTTTATTTCAGGTTATTACAACCACAGCGCACGAGGGCGCGGGAGAGAAAAGAAAAAAGAAAGAAAGAAAGTAATGATTGGGAGAAAGTTAACAGCAGGGGAGGGAGAGAGAAAAAACTGATAACTAAAAAAAGACCAGAGCATGATCTCCATGAGTCTGTAACGGTACTTTGACTTCCTCCTGCAGACCAAAACATTCAGTTAGATGTATTTGTGATGCTAAACTGCCTGTAGGTGTGAAGACTGTCCAGGATGTCATATGACAGCTGGGATCAACTCCAGTCACCACCAACAAAAGATTGATGGAGTTTCATCTGAAGACGTCTTAAACTCAAATATTAATCATCTAAAGAGCTTTTGAAACCTTTTTATTTTGTATCATTGCAGTCATTTTAAAAACTCATATTAAGTTTTTATTTTACTGTTAAAAAAATTTAAAAGGACACTTTAAATGTCGAGCATTTGTTTTTTACATTTTCGGTCACAGTAGCATTTGAATGTCCTTTGATCTATTCAGTTACGACTGTGTATAATGTATTATTAATAATATTGTTGTTAAACATGGACGTGTTTGTGTTTAGTTTAGGGTTTGTGTTTTTTGTTGGTTTTGTAATTTTGTTATATTTTCTTTGATGTTTTAATTGTGAAATAAAAGTTTCTTGAAAAGAAAATGATTAGCTTTTTTAATTTTTCCAGTTACAGGAAGTAATGATTACATGAAGTTATTAGCAAAATATGATGAATCCTGAATCTACGGTATGTGTGTGAGAGAAAAACATTGGGGAGAAATTGTACTTTTACTGCCTTTTCACTGAAGAGGACAAAACTTTTTTCTAAAAATTAATTGATATATAAATATGAGCATAATTTCTTTCCTTTCATGATTCAAAATTATTTGAAATTACATTAGTTATGTGATTCTGATCTGGTCAACTCCAAACTTCACTGTAGTAGTTCACTTCACTGTTACAGGGTTTGAAACTGAGGCTGTCAACCACCTAAAGCAAACACTGAGGCTAAATTTACTTGTGTTACGAAACATACATGGGAAAAAACGTTCCAAGTCATCAGAACTGGGTGGTTTGAGGTTTTCTGTTCTTTCTCATTTTTCCTTTCATTTTCTCAGGTGAAGCTGCCCGGCTGTCTTTGGCTGAGGTTGGAGTCTCTGAGTGTATGTCAATCTCTGCTTACTGGTGGGTACTTCTTTCATAGGGCTCCAGGTGTAAGAAGGACAGGTAGTGCCACAGTTCCCTGCCATCATTCCCACAGTGACTTTAGGGCCGCATCAGTCTGTAAACTACCAGTTGGTCATCCATTCACAGTCTTTTTTTAATCTCATGTTTTATGCCTGTGCTCCTTCTAAGCTCCTGCTTGGACCCTGACGGCTCAACAATTAGCTGACCTGCAGTCTGATAACCTCTGTTTTGTTCCTTCTCCTCACCTCCCCCTGGACTTTCACATGCCTGCACATGGATAATGCAACACATTGAAATCCAGGATGACATTTTTCTGTATTAATTTTTTTTCAGTGCTATAAATAAAGTACATATATTGAAAAGAACATGATTAGCTCTTTTAACTTTTTGCAGTTACAGGAAGTTGACTCAATAAGAAATCTGCATTTAATCTAAAAAACCAACAGGGTTGTTTCCCTGGTTTCATAAACATGTCAGATTATATCAAAGTCTATGACAAGACGACTTATCTGTTGCTATGATCGGTGACCACAGTAAAATCTTCATGGATGCATGTATGGTGTCAGTAAATGGTTTAAAGTCTTAAGCAAGCCTGTGAACCCACAATCATATACATGCGTCTCAACAGCATCACTGCTTTTCAGGACCCTGGTCATGTATTACTATTTATGTAGTTCCAAACATTTTAAAATAATCTTTGAATTGTGAAGGGAAGAAAAATACTTGTTATATGTGAACACCAGGTACTTTCTGTTACCGGCCTAACACAGGTGTTCATAGGTATGTTATATCACGGTCTCTGAAATGCAGTGACTTGTTCTGTGCCCTCCTGATATTTAAGGGTTTAATTGATTACAATTATGCTTGGCATGATGAGCCTGGGACATTTGCTCCTCATAATATTAGAAATTTACAGTCAGTATGCTCAAACTCAGGCTTTAGAAACAAGATTTAGCAACAATAAATTATGTCCATCTTTTATTTACAGTCTATACGCATAACAAAGAAGAAGGCAGGCCTCATCACCGTAAAGGAGAAACATTTTTAGAAAAATTAACAAGAACATAATTTCTTTGCTTTAAAGATTCCACATTATTTGTTGTAATATTAGTGAAATGAATCTGGTCAATGTCCAGAAAGCTTCTTCCTAAATGTAGAATAGATTAGAATAGAATAGAATTCAACTTTATTGTCATTGCACATGTCACAAGTACAAGGCAACGAAATGCAGTTTGCATCCATCCAGAAGTGCTTTAGCCATGATATAGATATATTACAAAATATATATTAGCAATAATATAGGTATATAGATATATTACAGGAATGGGTCTGTTATACGTATGAAGGGACAAAAATGGGTCTATTATGGGTATGTTACAACGTACACGATATGAAGGTATGTTATGAATATGCTATAACTATAAATATGTACAGGCTGTAGTGGGTATACAAGCTAGGGCTGGGCGATATGGCCTAAAATCCATATCGCGGTATAATTTGAAGCACGTGCGGTAACGATATATATCACGATATATTCTTTTCTTCTGTATAATGTATTTTCCACACTATAAGGACTTAAAATCCTTTAATTTTCTCAAAAATCAAGAGTGTGCCTTATGTATGAATTCTGGTTGTGCTTACTGACCTCGAACCGATTTTGACGTGCAGAAATCTGTTAAAAATGTTTTAGTACAACTTTGGTAAGCCGCACTGCTTGATGGATTGTCAGAGCATTACGGCTGCCGTAGTGAGGAGCTTCGCGGAGTAATCTGGGTCCAAAACTCCGTCCTCCTCAGGTCCCAAAGTCAAACGAATACTGAGAGTTAAAAACGGTCTAAATTCTTTCATCTTTAATAAAATCATCAGCGTTGCTGCTTTATTGGGTGTAACAAATAAGTTTAACATCCATGAAAACAGAATTTATTAAATTTAACAGAGTTACAAGTTAACAGGAAGTTAGCTCGCTAGTTTCCACCTAAACATGACATACCATGTTCCACCAACTTTTTTTTCCACTCGATAAAAGTTAACGTGAGGGATTCTGGTGGTTGGGGACGCATGCAATCGCATAGCAGGATGCTATACACGGGCCAAACTTCAATCAGGAGAACAACCGAGATTATTCATGCACAATACGAGGTTGGTTATTAATATACTGCAACAACATGGGGATAGAACAGCTGCGAGAGAATTCAACATTAATGAATCAATGTTACGGAAGTGGAGGAAGCGCAGTTTTTGGCTTTCTCCATATTTCAAAAGTGCTTCATCTCTTTGCTGTGACTGTCGCCCGCCATAATTTGCAGATGATAATGGTTGTAGCGCAGCTTGGCCAGCTTGATCGTTGGCCAAATTTATATCGTTTCTATCATTTCCACCCCTAATACAAGCTATGTATAGACTATGAAGAGGATATGAATATGAAACTATACAGAAATATGAAATATAAAGCTATACAGAAATTTGCAAGTTAGAAACAGTTGTAAACAGTTGTAGAATTATAATTATCGTATTTGTTACGTCCCTCTGCAGCTTTTAATCGTCTCAGTGTTTTCAGCTGGTGCTAATTGGCCACACCTAGTCAGGTGTGGATAAAAGCATACCTGAGGCAAGCTTTCCGGCAGTGCACTAGTCTTTGCCTTGGTGGCACCAGCCATTTTAGCCAACCTGGTTTTCCATTTTAGGATGAAACCTCTTCTCACCCACACTCTGTTATTCATCTCCTTTTTTTTATGTTGCGGCTTTTGAGCCGGGTCGTAACATAAGTGGGGGCTCGTCCGGGATATTTGGACATTTTAGTGGAGACTGAATGTCAGTTTGTTTTGCTTTTAAGTGGGTGAGTGATGGTGTTCACTGTAATTGAGCAAACTCCCTTTAGTTAGTGTGTTTCAGCTGGGTGGCTGTGCTGCCCTTCCATCGAAGCACTTGTTTGTTGTTTTGCTTTATTGTTTTAGTTTATTGTGTTTGGTGGCTATCCTGGGTGGGGGTACGCTTCAGGGTTTGGTGGGAGACTGTACCCCGGTCTGCTGCCTATCCTTGAGTTTGCGTTTAAAGGTGCCTCGAGCCCGGTACACTACTGAAGACTAGACAGGTAAAGTTTTATTGTTTTTTAGCATTTTAGGATGGGAGTTGCACATAGTAAATCAGTGGCACCAAACTTGGTAGGAGGTTTGAGACCATTCTTGATTATGGTCTGTAGCTGAGGCAGGTAGGCTGTTTTTAAGTTGGCATTGTGTGCACACCCTGTGTGTGCATATGTCAGTGTGGATGGATGCTAATGAGATCCTTGTGAGGTGAGTGTTTTGTGCTGTGACCTTTAGTGTTGTGGGGAATATGGCTATTTTGTTGGATCACTTGTGAGTGTTGTTGGCCAGGTGATGGCAATAACACTGTGGGGTGCTGAGCCACCCTTGATGTGATCATTGTGTGGCCATAGCTCTCCATTTTGTGGTTGGTCACTAGTGTGCTTGATTTACTGAACTTTTTGGATTAAAGTAACTTGTTGTGGTATAGGGCCACTTGTATGTGACTGTTTGTGTGGTGGAGACAACAGATCACTTAGTTGTGATTATTTGTTGCTACTTTTGGTTTTGTGTTGTAGCAGATCAGGTAATCATTTTGGGTTTGTGACTGTTGTGCTCCTTTGTGTTGGTCACATGTTACTTTTTGTCTGTTCAGTGTGGCAACTTCAAATCCTCATGCCCATCCATGCTTAGAGATGCCAACTATAACGTGAACACTGTGCTTCTGTTAGCTTTAACTTTTATTCCAGGTTTGTGGGTCAAGGAACTGAAGGCTTCAGAGGGGCTTTTAATAAATTTAAGGGTCCTAGAGGAACCCTTTTAAGGGAGGAGGTGTTACGTCCCTCTGCAGCTTTTAATCGTCTCAGTGTTTTCAGCTGGTGCTAATTGGCCACACCTAGTCAGGTGTGGATAAAAGCATACCTGAGGCAAGCTTTCCGGCAGTGCACTAGTCTTTGCCTTGGTGGCACCAGCCATTTTAGCCAACCTGGTTTTCCATTTTAGGATGAAACCTCTTCTCACCCACACTCTGTTATTCATCTCCTTTTTTTTATGTTGCGGCTTTTGAGCCGGGTCGTAACAGTATTGTACAGAATGATTGTTTATACAGAATTATACAGTAGTGCAGTTAAGATAACTGCAATATGTGGCTACTTTCTACAGAGGCTATATAAAGTGCTAGTGGTTGTGGGTGTGTGTATGTCCAGTCCATGTGTTAACGTGGGTCAGATGTCAGGAGGCAGAGTTCAGGAGTCTGACAGCTGTAGGGAAGAAGCTGTTCTGGTACCTGGTGGTCCACCCGAGGCGCTACAGGGTGAAGAGTCCATGTGATGGGTGACTGGGGTCTTTGATGATTTTCCCAGCCCTTTTCAGGCACCACTTCCTGTAGATGTCATTTATGGCAGGAAGTGGTGCTCTGGCGATGCGCTGGGCAGTTTTCACGACCCTCTGCAACGCCTTCCAGTCCGAGGCAGAGCAGTTCCCGTACCAGACTGTTATACAGTTGGTCAGGATGCTCTCGATGGTGCAGCAATAGAAGTTCACCAGGATGTCTGAGGACAGGTGGTTCTTCCTCAGAGTCCTCAGGAAGAAGACGCGCTGGTGAGCCTTCTTGACCAGCTTGGAGCAGTTGGTCGTCCAGATGAGATCCTCGGAGATGTGAACTCCCAGGAACTTGAAGCTGCTCACACGCTCCACAGCCGTCCCCTTAATGTGGATGGGTGGATGTGGGTCAGCATTCCTCCTGTAGTCCATGATGAGCTCCTTGGTCTTCTCGGTGTTAAGCAGCAGGTTGTTTGTGTCACACTACTCAGCCAAACAATACACCTTCTCCCTGTAGGCAGCCTCATCATTGTCATTGATGAGGCCAATCCCTGTGGTGTCATCTGCAAACTTAGGCTACGTCCACACTAATGCGTTTTCGTTTGACCTCCCGTCCACACTGAGACGGCGCTTTCCTCAAGGAAAAACACAGCGTTTTGAAAACGCTCTCAAAAACGCATACATTTCTAAACGCAGCTGTCCCGTCGCAGTGTGGACACTCGGAAATGGCAGACTTTCTAAAACAATGACGTTTTTAGTCATGTGATGCAGTCATGTGACCAAATAAACAAAGATAGCGGAGTGCATTATACAGCGGTTGTTTTGATTGCTCTCAATTTTGACAGCCCTAAGAAAGATGAATATCAGTTTGTACATGCTCCAGATAGCTTTTCTTCAAATTCTTTAATTCTCACTCGCTTTTGCGCAGGACTGGAACGTAAGCGTTTTCATCCGTTTCAGTGTGGACGCACGACTCTGTGAAAACGACTGAAAACGCTAGTGTGGACGCGGAGCGTTTTCAGATGAAAACGCCATTTTCAAATCTATCCGGGCTAGTGTGGACGTAGCCTTAATGATGGTGTTGGAACCATCGTTAGGTCTGCAGTCATGGGTGAAGAGGAGAGGAAACTGATGATTTTGTTAGTTCACTTCTCTGTAACAGGATTTGAAACTTTAAGATAAACACTGATCACTGATGTTATCAACAACCTAAAGCAACCGCTATGGAAACATAGTTTGCAATAACCAGTGCATTGGAAAACTGCATACTTAGGTTTAAAAAAATTGTAATTTTAAAAACAATCAGAAAATCATAAGCATCATCGACAAAAAATGTTAATATCAAGGAGTTTTACTTCTCCCTAGTTTCATGAGGCCACTTTGTTGTGTTCAGAAAACAGCACACATGGGCAAATGGAAATGACTGCATGTTAAACTGTGGAAGACGTCCTGAAAATACAAAACAATGTTTGCATGTTGTGTGCTCTGCATTGTGAGTGTGAATGCCTGGGGTGTAGGTAGGAGCTGGGGTGTAAAGTAAACTATCACAACTTCCCTGTTCAAGATGTTTATAATTATTCACATTATTTCTACTTGAAGAGGGGCATAATGAAGAAACTACCTAATATTTAGAACAAGCCTGTGCTATGATATTGCAAGCATTTCATAAATTATTGTTATTATTGTTATTAAACCTTGATAATCAGTTAAAGATATAATAAAAAATACAAGATTTTAGTTTTACATAAAAGGTTGTTTTAAGATAATGAGAAAGTAGAAGATTCTTTCACAACAACCACACAGCTAGAGATGCAGGAAGTGCTGATATGGATCGACATCTGTGTCTTCCTTCTAGTGACCATGCTGGTCTTTTTTCTTCTTCTTGTTTTTTTTACTGCATGTGTTGTTCAGTATGTAAATATTTCTGTATTGCTGACATTATTAATACATAATATTATTATACTCTTTATTTCTGTTAATATGTAAATATATTGTTTTGCTTTCTTTTAAAAAAAAAACTAAAGTCATATTTAAAAGGAAAAAAAATGTAATATCTCAAAAATTGTTGACTGAAAATACGAAACAATAAGTCACGAAATTAATAAAAATACTCACTGTGTACGTCAACTTTGGCCCAGTGACAGCTGGGATGCGATCCAGCACCCACGTGATCCTGAGGCAGAGAAAGTAAACAGAAAGGAGAAATGGAAAAAATAAAACATGAAATGTTGAGTCGTCTTGAAGATCGAGTGGTTACTTCAGTGCTCACAAGTAAAGTCAGAAGTCTGTAAATAAAACAAAACTTTCCAGTAAGACTGCAGATTTATTTTGCTACAAATGTAACAATAATAACAGGTTTTTTTTTATTTCTTTATTTTAAGATTAATGTGATCTCTATCATAACAGTAATATGCCTCTCTAAGGCATGATAGAGTCAGTGAGTTTAGGAGTGTGTGTTAAAATATGTCACTCATATGCAGATTCAGTGGGGTTCAGTATCTCGGGTACTCTGACGTGTAGACGGGAGGCGCTGGGGAGAAATCACGTGCGTTCTAACTATGACCTGCTCTACCAGTGCAGCCTAAATCAGGAGTTTCATCACTGGAGTGTAACAGCAGTCAGTTCAGTTTACACAGTATCGTGCCACTCAGGATAAAAGGCTGCTGCCTGTCTGTCACCAGCAGCTGAAAATTTCTAAATAAATAAATATGAAAACAATGCAATATTTTATTTATTCTTATTGAAAGTAGTAAATAAATAGTTAAAACTGATAGCATGGTGCCCAGCTAATACAGGCATTTGGAATCACCAGTTACAATCCCATCCATATTTCCACGCTGTGGGAGGAAGTCAGAATACCTCACAGGTGAGAATCCTCACAGGCTCAAGGATAGGGATGGGTACCGGTATCCGGTGCCATGGTAGTAACCAGACCGAAAAGCAGCGCACATTTCGGTGCTTTATTTCGGTGCTTTTTTTCCCTGAGATGTCAGACACTTTGAATTCTAGCCAATCATTTTACGTTTCCGAGGATAGTAGGCGGGTCCAGGTACGTACGTTCTTTTAGAGCAGAGCTACAGATTAAAAGTGTGTGTCGGCTGTGAGAAAAGGTTCATTTAAAAGAAGAAAGGAAAAAAGTCTAGCTTTGAAGGTAAAGAGATGACTGTACTGTAGGGTGAAAATTGTGGCCACACTGGGAGGTTACAGGGAAAGTTTTCAGGTAAACTCTGTGCTTCTCTCACTGTGACCTAATTAGTCCTTACTTTATTTTATTTAAGTTATTTTTACACAATTGCATGTATTTATATTATATATTTAGATTTAAGAACAATGGTAACCTAATGCTTTTTCCACCACTTCCTATCCCACACAACAAAGTGGTTTACACATTGAAAAACCCCATCACAGAAAGTCATCGACAGGAGCGATGTGTCCTTGAAGTGATGATGTGGATCAACATATGTGTCTGCCTTCCTCTCACTATACTGATCATCTACTGTGTTTATGGTAAGTAAATAATGACTTGTTAATCTCTTTTTGTGAGTCCACAATTATGTGAATAATTAGAACATTTAGCAAAAAACCCATCATTGCTTACGTCAGCGGTCCCCAACCCCCGGGCCCTGGCCCGGTACTGGTCCGTTTGTCGTTTGGGACCGGGCTGCGAGAGTAGAGGCTCGGTTGGGAAATCTATGGTTTAAGGGTTTTTATTGTTAACTTGGTTTCCCTGGGTCTTTTCCGGTGTTGTAGTTGTGTGTCTTATTTTGAAAGAAATATTTATGCATTACCATAGCAACCAGAGAGCATTAAGGGGCAGAGAGGAGGATGTTACTCTCAATGTTGTTGACACATTTCAGGAGGACGCTGCTAATAAAGTTACACAAATACACAGTGAATTCATGTTTATTATTATATTTACACAATACCACAGTTTTTGTCTTGGTCGTATCATTTCATTTTGTTGTATTTATCCGCAACACCTTAAAGGTCGGTCTGTGAAAATATTTGCTACTGTGTCGTGTGTCTTGTGTCTCCACAGTCTGGTATTAAACCGGTCCTTGGCGCAAAAAAGGTTGGGGACCGATGCTTTTCGTTCCTTACGTCATTTCTGGATGATATCTTCTCTGTTTAAATTAATGAATTGGAGCAGGTCGGTTTGATATTGAAAGCTCTTGATTTGGCATCTGTATTGATGACAAAGGATAACAAAGTAGGGTGTTTAACTCTTGTAATAGCGATGGCCGTATCAATACAAATGTCTTTATTGCCAATACCAATGGTGGTATTAGAGTCGGCCTAATACTAGCATAATATAGTCGATACTTTGTTTCTATAGCCCACCTTTTACAGTTGACTGTCAAATATATTTCATTTAAAGGCAACAGGACATTTAACCAACAGACGTTTACCCAAATTCTTTTAGACACAGGCAAATTCACATTCTAGATTTTTTTGTAAGTGAAGTCTTTATTTGTTTTTAACATCAAACCAAACGAAAACAAAAACAAAACAACAACAACAAACAAAACAACAAACAACAACAACAACAACAACAACAACAAAAAGACAGCTTCCAATACCATGGTTAATTCACCTTTACATTTTGGGTCTATTTTCAACAGTTACTAACTATCGGTACACACACACACACACACACACACACAAAAGGGACAATAAATCAAATTCTTAAGTTATTCCGTTACTGAGTGCCTAAACAAACATACAACACAGCAAACATAAAGTTTAACAAAAGATAATTGCCCAGACAAAATAAAAAACAATCTCAGCCAAAAACACGTCCCCATGATTTGTCAAAACCCTCCCTATCATCATTAATCCTAGCCAAGAATTTTTCATACGGCACCATTTTCAGCATATTATCTTTCCACCTATTATATTCTGGAGGAGATGGTTCCTTCCACACACTGAGGATAACTCGGGCTGCTGTGATCACCCCCACCTTTATAACCACAAAATCATATTTTGAAACCCCAGGTAAAATGGTAAATGGCCTGTATTTATATAGCGCTTTACTAGTCCCTAAGGACCGCAAAGCGCTTTACATATCCAGTCATCCACCCATTCACACACTGGTGATGGCAGCTACATTGTAGCCACAGCCACCCTGGGGCGCACTGACAGAGGCGAGGCTGCCGGACACTGGCGCCACCGTAGGCAACGGGTGAAGTGTCTTGCCCAAGGACACAACGACCGAGACTGTCCAAGCCGGGGCTCGAACCGGCAACCTTCCGATTACAAGGCGAACTCCCAACTCTTGAGCCACGATCGCCCCACAAGCACAGACCAATCCCCTAATAAGCGCAGTCTTGGTGACAAGGGTATTATCAAACCAATCCACCTTCCTATTTTGTTTAATACTTTTTGCCAAAAGGGATAAACTTTCCCACATTCCCAAATAGCATGCATAAATGTCCCTGGATCTGAGCTACATTTCCAGCATATATTATTGGGACTGATTCCCATTCTATAAAGTTTGGACGGAGTGAAGTACCATCTGTGTATTAATTTGTACTGAGTAAATTTACCCCTGGCCTCGCTTACATATTTAAAATTCTACACCAGTCTTCTTTAGAAATTGCACAACTCAAATCTCTCTGCCATATAATGCTCAAGTTCTCACATATCTATTTTTTTAGATTGTTAAACAGATTGAAAACAGCTGCTCTATGTGCTGTACTGGACAATTCTAAAAACTCCACCACTGTATTTGTGCTTTGAGTAAATTTTCCTTTGGTAATACAATCCCTTATTTGTAAATATTTCCAAAAAAAATTTTCCCTTATCAAACCATATTTTTGGGTTATTTCAGCGAACAGCATAAACGCTCCCCCTGAGTAAAGATCGCTTATCCTGTGAATGCCTTTGACAAGCCATTCCCAGTCTGTACAGCAGTGTTGTTCCATAGCGAGATAAGGTTGTCTTAAATGAGATGCTTCACACATTGTGCACCTCTACCCAGACAGCTTTAGAATACCCGAGCACTGGGTTATCATGAAAGTCTTGTCCATTAATAGCTGAGCCCCGTGAGAGAACATCCAAGGGTGCAAAAGGGCTCACTAGTTCCTGTTTGATCTTCATCCAGCTCAGCTCAGAGTCCGATCCTGTCCAGTGCTTGACCAGTCTTGACATTTCAAATGCTAAATTATACAACTTCACATTCTGGAGGGCCATTCCCCCAATGTCTTTAGAGGCCCACATTTTCTTTATATTCACTCTTGGCTTCTTGAATAATCTTGAATTAGCTTCTCAAATTGACTAAATATGTGTAAAGGAATTCTTACGGGTAACATCATGGAAACATAATTGAACTGCGGGGCCGCCATCATTTTAATCACATTAATTTTACCACATAGTGTAATTATGGGGTAAATGGGGTACATTCCAGATTTTAAAAAACCCGCTTTCAAAATACATGTAAGGTTGAAAGGTATGTTTCTTATATTAACTATTTATTTTGATTATTATTAATGATCACTAATATTTTTTCAGAATTTATGTGTCATGACACACTACTCTGCCCTACATTAGGAGCCTTTATAAGTTAAAAGTATTGTACCGGTAATGTGTAATGCAATTTAAAGTTGCTGGGTTTTTAAAAGGTTTTTAGTTTTTTCTAAGTTCAGTGGAAGAATGGAGAGAACAGAAGCCATTCTGAATATAATCAGAACTTGGATGGACATTGGTTTGAACTGGTTTGAAAGCTACTGGTTTCTGTTCTGAGCAGTACTCAAACATGAAATAAAATCCACCATAGAAAAATTAGAAAAATGAAGTAGGTGATTTAGGCAGTTTGTTAAATGTACTTGTTCTTAAATTGTGCTTTTCTACTCATGCACTCAAAGTACTTCTGTGTCACAAAAGCACTTTTTCTGTTTCAGTGGTTTCTATCTAACATTCACACTGATGAAGCGTACTTTAGCATGTAAACTGGAGCAGCCAGGGATTGAACCCAAAATGACCATCTTTACCTGCTGAACCACAGCCACCAGTTCGATAACCATTAAAAATAAAATAAAGGAGTAGGTATGATATTAGAGCAAAAGAATAGCATATGTATGTCTCATTTTTCGACTTTTCCGATTGTTTTATTTTATTTAAATTTACATTTCACTGCGTGTTGTACTCGTATATGCATGTGACAAATAAAGAATCTTGAATCTTGAGTAAGAATATTATAGAAAAGTCGAAAAATAATCTAGTCAGGAGCCAGTTTGTGTTTAGCAGGATTGCTACAGTCTAATGAAAACACTGACAGTGTTGGGAACAGTGTTGGTCAAGTTACTTGAAAAAAGTAATCAGTAACTAATTACTGATTACTTCCCCAAAAAAGTAATCCCATTACTTTACTGATTACTTATTTTCAAAAGTAATTAATTACTTAGTTACTTTTTAAAAACACGATTTACAACCTGAAGAGGTGATAAAGCGATAGATCTTTCAGCCCAATTTTACTTTTTCTGCATAATCCATCATACAAAATGTAATCAAATGCAAAAGTCTCTTTTTTTTTTAAACTTGCTTTATTAGTTTTAACCTTTTAACTTTATGTATCAAGCAAAAATTAAATTATATGCAACATTCTCTGACTGGAAGAAATTTGTTTAATATTTTTCTGCACATTCCAGAACATAAAATAATTTTTTTTGTGTGTTTACACTCACTCTTTCAAATAGATGCAAGTAAAACACAGCAGAAAATAAATAAAGTCAAAGACTAGCGGTCCTGTTGCTCTATTTTCACCTGTAAAGCAGGAGTGGGGTAGGCGGAGGTTTACCCTGGTGCAGGTGTGCTGCAGCGGTCAGTGGAAGAATCCGCGAGTTTCTCTGTGAGTTTCCCATTACGTAACGCGTTACTGCCCATCTCTGGTTGGGAAGGTTACTTTTAAAATGTATTCCACTACAGAATACGTTACTCAATGAGAGTAATGGATTACTTAATATATTATCATGCTTTTTTACAACTACATGAATGTACTATTGCTGTGTGATTTATTACTGTTACTGAAGGTCCGCGGCTCCAAACCGTAGTAAAGGGACCTCTGGCTAATATGTCGGGTTCTGTGTCGGGCTCGTAGCCAAAAACTAGCTTTACTTTGTTGTGTGGGTCAAGACAGAGAGAGGCGAGAGACAGAGAGAGGCGTTGAAAGGCTGCTCATACTCATATTTTGTATTTTAAATACGTAACGGCGGTACATGTATTCCGTTACTCCCCAACACTGAACACTGATCACTGTTTTATGTCTCCTTGTGCTGCTCATGTCATGTTTATTACTGCATTAATGTAAGTTATATTAAATATAAATAAAATTATTTACGAGTTAATTACATTTATATTTCCTGCAGGTGCAGAAGAGTCAGGTCTCTATCATCTATTACACAAATCTCCTCATCACCAACCTAATCCAGATCTGCATAATGACCCTTTGGGTGACAAGAGTGGAAAGCATCATCACCATCATTATTTATTACTGTGTTATGATGGCCAACCTTTACTTCAGGATGTGCATTGTTCTGGAAAGGTACCTGTTCAATGTGTGTGCATCCTTGCATGTCTCTAAACATGATCTTTGTACTGTGAAGCATCCTTACTTTCAGAAATGTACTATTGTGCACTGTGATAATCAGAATTTGTGTTTCTTTTGTGTTACAGGTATTTTTCCATCACACACCCACTGCTGGACTGTCTTTAAAAAACTGAGAGTTCGGTGGTGGTCTGTGTTCTGGTCTGGGCATTTTGTATTGTCAGTGTCACTCTTGCGATAGTCTTACATGAATTTCAACGATTACTTGTTTATGCCGCTCTCCCTGCTCCTGTGTTCATCTTCTGTTCAGCTCAGACTTTCAGAGCCCTGCCTGCTGCCAACTCAATGCCTACTGAGGAAAAAGAGAGAAGTCTGGGAACTTTGATTTTGTTGTTTTTTAACTACTTTCTAGGAACCGTTCCCACAATGATCTTTGATATTCTAGTTATTCAAAGTTATATCAGCTGGATCTTGTTTCTGCTTGGTCCTTTTCTGGAATTGATTCTGTTTTCTTACATCTTCTCTGCATGTGTGTGGTGTGTGGCCACCACTGCATCAGATGAAGAAGTTGATGATGAGTGTGGCTTACTTTAGAACAGACAGGTGTTTTGATTAAAAGAGACACGAGAGAGAAATAAGGACGGAAATGGTTGAAGAGTTTCTGAGAACTGAGGCAAAAAAAATCCTTCACAAATACCGTTGCACGAGGACATCAGACTGTCAGCTGTGCTTCTCTCAACTGAAGTGTGTCTGTGTAAATAATCTTAAAAATGTTTTAGAAGCTGCTATGAACACTCTTTTTATTCCAATATTGAACACTGAAAAAATACCTTTTTTTTTTTAACATTTCCCATATAGTTTACCTTTTTTCCTTTTCTTTTGTTTTCTTTGTTTCTATGGCTACGTCCACACATACACGGGTATTTTTTGAAACCTGAGATTTTCTGTTTTCTTTTTTTTTTATTCACTGAGCACGCTTCCTGATGTATTCGTGGATGTTCGCTGCCTCCTAGACTGTGGTACTGACACTCACTAGTTACTGGTCTTATCCTTTACGCTTAGCATACAGCTTCAGGGTGCTGGAGATGTTGTGAAAGCCTCCATGCAGGGTCAGGAGCTTCCTGTTCTTGATGTCAGTGGCTTCTATCTCCTACGTTGGCCAGCTTATATAAAGATATACATGTGTGCTTCTGGGGTTAAAAAACCAAATACATGTAGCAAAATGTAAATAAACTTGTGTTTATGCTTCTTCCTGCTTCTATTTGAATAATGGTTTCGCTTATGTTTGACTTTTTTTTGTTTTTGTATAATTGTAACATGTTCAGTAACAAGCTACCTATCAACTAGTATACTGTATGTTGTAATATGTAGCTATATCCATACCAAGCTGTTTTGAAGCTCCTTCAAAATAGGTCTAAATAGCTATATACAGCAGACTTAATGTCTTAACTTAATAAATCAAATCATTTTCTTGCCTGCCTTCTTTGAACCAATTAGCATCCACCATAGTTTATCTCAGTGCTTGTCTGTGTTTTGTTTGTCACCTTATTTCTGAAGAACGAGTCATTTTAATCTCTGCTACTCAAAATTAACAATCTCAGCCAAACTGATTTACTCAGGAATAAATAAAACACTGAAAAAAGCCAAACAATAAAATTTTTAAGTTATCTAAAGGACTTAAATATCATGTTTAACCTGAATAGCGAAACACCGCGGGGGTTTGAAAACAATGTACCGGGAGTTCGCTGTTCTCGCTGGCTCTAGCGACCCTTGAACCCCCGGCTAGATATCGAGCTGGTGGGTAACGGACGTCTCCGAAAACGTCGGAGCACAAATATGTGATGTCTTGATAAATCGAGCAGATATTTGAAGTCTACACAGCTACATTCTCACCTGAAATTATCTTAAAAGTTTATTTTGTGACCCAGAAAGAGTAATATTAACACCAGCACTGCCAGGCTTCTACCTTTAAAACCCGCCTTCCAGCCAAATGGATCATGGTAGGTTTACAGTTGTGTCATACTCCTTCCATTTCTGAATGATCGCTTGAACAGTGCTCCGTGGGATGTTCAAGGCTTGGGAAATCTTTTTGTAGCCTAAACCTGCTTTAAATGTCTCAATAACTTTATCCCTGACCTGTCTGGTGTGTTCGTTGGACTTCATGGTGTTGTTGCTCCCAATATTCTCTTAGACAACCTCTGAGGCCGTCACAGAGCAGCTGTATTTGTACTGACATTAGATTACACACAGGTGCACTCTATTTAGTCATTAGCACTCATCAGGCAATGTCTATGGACAACTGACTGCACTCAGACCAAAGGGGGCTGAATAATTACGCACACCCCACTTTGCAGTTATTTATTTGTAAAAAATGTTTGGAATCATGTATGATTTTCGTTCCACTTCTCACGTGTGTGTTACAGGCCCCACTATGATGGGCGCGTAGCCAGATTACGATCCTGTAAAACAGGAGAGAAAGTGAGCACAGGAGACACGCTGCCGTTCGCCTGGTCAGTCTTGCCAGAATTTATTCATACAACACAAGCATATCTGCTCCACTCTTTTGTTAACTCAATTTCACAATAACTGCTCATTCCCTCACATGGCTTGTTTTCCACCAGTACATTTCAATATTAGTCCACACTACTGGCATAAAACAACAAAGGGTTTAAATGAATGAAACAAATGACAACTACACCTCTTTTCCCATAAATGAGATAAACAAAATAATTCACATCATCATGGTAGTGTCTTATCATAGAAAGGAAACTACTTTCAACATTACTGCACTACTTTCCTTGCCAGCATTTTTGTAGGCCGTACTCTTATTAGCGCTCTCACTTCATATGTCTTTTTCAGACCAGTTAGATTCTAACACTGAAACAGCAAGTTTACACATGACTTCAGGCAGGCTCAGAACACTTTACACACACGTTATACAAAACATTTGTCATGAACACAAAGCTACAAGTTTATCAGGAACTGTAAACCCAACTGGGTTGGTGCTTCTTATTATTATATGGAGTATTATACGCAGTTGCAACAGCTTGCTAGCGTTACCCAGGCATATAGCCTAGCTATAACATCTTACAGAGCTAAAGTAGCTCACATAGTGACAGTATAATACATCACATATCACAGACCCGTCTTATGTCATGAAAGTTTAAGTATCACAGTGTCCAGCTGTGTATTTCTTTATGTTTTTGACCACATTACTGACCTGTAAAACAGGAGAGAAAGTGAGCACAGGAGACACGCTGCCGTTCGCCTGGTCAGTCTTGCCAGAATGGAAAACTTACGGCAGCTATGCACCCGACTCAGTTCCCAAAGCACGCTGCTGCCCCCTACTGTCCAAAGTGTTATACACTCTCCTGGCAATAGGGAATTTACATGACATTGTGGCTTTAAATTACACCAATAAACCAGCAAAATAAAACATGCAAAATAATCTCCATATATCACGACACTTAACTCACAATTGTGACCACATTTCTGTGTGGATCACATGTGCACCACTTTGTGTTGGTCTTTCACGTGGAATTCCAATAAAATTGATTCATGTTTGTGGCTGTAATGTGACAAAATGTGGGAAAGTTCAAGGGGGCCGAATACTTTTGCAAGCCACTGTATATCTGTAACTGTCTTGCCTTTTACCCACATATGTCCTGGCTCCCTACTCCTCCTGCTATTCTCAGAAATGGAAATGTCCAGTTGCTCTACTTCTTCTCCCTCCTTACTTCCTCCTTAAGGCCAGGTCAGAAGTCACCCTGTGGATATAGACACATCCCAGGCGTCTCCCCTCCTGAATTAACTACCCCTATATTTACACATGATGCCCAGTTTCACATGATCCTTCCCCCTGCTCAAGCTATTCATACTTCTTCTGCTGCATTTCTACAAACAGAGGCCTCTCTTTTTATCATGCAAACCCAACATATTTATCCACAATAGGTTGGGCAACAAAGGATACACCCAACCCATCCTTCAACTCTGGGGAAAAGGAAGATACATTTATCGCATTTGGAGGAGTCTTCGAATTTGGACAGCCTTTGTCGTAACGCTGTGACGTAATCGGCCTACAAATGCGGCCTCTGAAGGATTGGGCCCCTGAATTTGGAATTATGAATTATGCTCCTCTTCAAGTACCAATAATAATTAAAAAAAAAACCTGAAAACATTGGCTCTACTTACCTGAGGACTGCTTTGAGGTGGTTAAAATCTCTAGTATGATGATTTTGTCCTAAAAGGAAGTTCAGGTGCTTACTTTACACCCCACCCCCACTCACATGTGGTAACACTCACAGCGCAGATTTGACTGATTCGCAGCACAGAACCATTTTTTTGTTTTTTTCAAGATGTGGCCCACTTTTTAGTTTAATATACTGTACAATAATTCCAGTCTGTCTATCTGTGCCAGAGTAACGCCAGAGATTAACAATCTTTATCTTGACGTTTGAAAATATGGGAACATAGTTGAAGCACAAACATTTGTGAACAAAGATTGGTTTCCAGCTTTAGACTTGGGCAAATGTCCCACACGGTCAACAGTTACACATTCAATTCAATTCAATTCAATTTTATTTATATAGCGCCAAATCACAACAAAAGTCGCCTCAAGGCAAATTGGTACCACCTTATTCTTCATGGCATCCTGCTGACTAAGGATGGAAGGGGGACATTTTGACAGCATTATATTATCTTCATCATCAAATTCCAAATTACTTTATTTAATTCATTAAAGAAACTGTTGGACATTATGAACAATGCTGGGCATCCTCTGCACACGGTCATAAACAACCAGAGGAGTCTGTTCAGTGACAGGTTGCTTTTCTCAAAGTCGAGGACCAACAGACTTAAAAACTCCTTTGTCCCACACACCATTAAACTGTTTAACACCTCGCTGAAGGGGAGAGGGAGGGGAAAAGGGGACAAAGGAGGGCGGGAACAACTAAGCTGTAGTGCCTTTTTCACTGTGTAATAATTTTTCTATATTCAACGGTGCAATAGACTCAAAATAGTTGAAATGTGTAGTTCCCTTGCATTCCTATTCCTATTTATATACTATTATATATTATATATATATATACTCTTATATACTCTGTATTTATATATGTGTATATATGATATATTTCTGTTTCTGCTTACATTCTTTTGCAACTTCTGTCGGTGCTGTGCTACTGGAAACAGAATTTCCTGGAAGAACCCACCCAAGGGATTAATAAAGTTTGATCTAATTTCTCTCTCTCTACTGATTAATTATCTGTTGTCACGTTTTTGTCAAGTAATCTCTGATTATTGGTGTTTCTTTCTAATACTGTTGGGTATTTATTTTAGAATATAAAGTTTATTCTATTTGTACTGTAAACATGATACACATACGTGTCCTCCTGCTACTCTTAATAATAATAGCTTGCATTTATGTAGCGCTTTCCCTCAAAGCATTTTTCAATTCCACTATTCATTCACACACTGGTGGAGGCAGCTACAGTTGGGGCAGACAGAAGTGAGGCTGCCACATATATAATCTCTCCTTTGTTGTTTTACTGTGAAACTGTTTGGCGATTCCCCCATGATCCTTCAAAGGCCAAAAGAACAGTGTCACAGACTCCTTGAACTCTGTCACCAAAGGTCCAAAAAAGTGCACTCATCGCACATGCAGGTTCACATTTTAAATTCTTTTTTACATTTTTTAATTTATTTGACCGTCACAGAGTATTAAAGAACACACACAGCTAGAGTTTTAAACAGCATTTACACAAATGATATGACCCAGCAATGATTTGGGAATTAGATTTATTTTATGTTTACATCATATGTTGACACTTTGAAATTACAATGTGTGGCAGTGAAATTATTTCATATTTGTCATAATTTCATATGTTCTATGTAATAAAAAAGGCAAATAATAAAATAAATATTACTTTATTTCTTTTACTTCACAAATAAAGATGATTTTTTTAAGCAGTAGTGAAAGAAATGTAATTGTATTCTGTATAATAACATTTAAAGAAACCTTGAACTGGTGGTTCTGCAATCAGTCACATTTGACCCAAACAATCTCAGCAGCTATACAACAGCATAAAATGTTAATTTTTGATTTTTGTGTATTCATTACGTTTTTGTATTATATGTATTTTGGAAAAGTAATCCACTTCCAGGTTGAAAGACAGATATCTAGGATGACTTTTCTCCTGCCAAATGTAAAATGTGTTAAATTAGACCTGAATAGTATGTAAGGGCTAAAAAGTCATATATGACTGCTGGGCTAGGCTCCACCCACCTGCAACACTAAAGCAGAGGAGCAGAAGAGTATGGCTGGATAATTGGATATATTATTTGTTCATAGAAAGAAAGGAGTATGTTTTGGGAAGCATAATTATAAAAAATTATAAAAAAATGTAAGATGGTATTTCTGTGTTTAATATTGGAATATAAAGTTGTGATTTTTTTTCATTATTACAAACTTCAGCTGAGACATGCATGGCTAGGAGGCTGATAAGGACGGTATGTGATTAATTGAGAAACACTTTAACTATTTTTACTACCATCAGCCAATTTGTTGATCAGCTGCTACATCTGATACAGTGCTCTCTGCATTGCAGCAGCATAGACAACATGCCAATTGTGCATGGAAATAAAACAGAATCAAGTCCACCAACGGAGAGAACAGGTACAAGATCAAAATGATACGATAGAAAGTAATTGAAAAACAGGAAATATCACAGATGATTGCAGGAAAGATTATTAGAAAATAGTTAAGGAACAACAGAATCAGAGTTCTGAGACGTCTCTGTTTTTCCTCAGTGGACACTGAGGTGGCAGCAGGCAGGCCTGTGTAGGTCTGAGCTAAGCAGAAGATGAACACAGGGCCAGGGAGGAGTCCATACATTCTGAAATGTACAATTTCTTTCAAGAGTATTGCAAGAGGGACACTGACAATATAAAAAGCCCAGACCAGAACACAGACCAGCACAGAACTCTTAGTTTCTCTGAGGCAGTCCAACAGTGGGTGCATGATGAAAAAATACCTGCATCACAAGATACATATTCTGATTATAACAGTGCAGAATAATATTTTGCTGACAATACAATATAATGTTCAGAGACATGCAAACACAGTGAAAGACAGGTACCTTTCCAGGGCAATGCACAGCTTGAAGTAAAGACTGGCCAACACAGCAACGCAGTTAATAATAACACATGTGCTACTTTGCACTCCTGCTTCCCAAACAATCATTATGCAGATCTGGATTAGATTAGAGATGAGGTGGTTTGTGTAATAGATGATAGGGATCTGACTCCTTTGTACCTACAGGACACATAAATCATAACTATAATAATGATGTAATGAAGGAAAAGACAGAAGACACAAACAAAGTAACAATCAGTGTTATCTGTAGACTGTAGCAGGGATGTCATGGGCCAGAAGGCAGGAAAATGTAAAGGATCGAATACACTTTTGGATTTTTGTAGTTTTTACAGCTATTCCTTTTGTTAAACTTCTCCATAGTCATTCATGCTAAACCAAAGTAATTAAGTAATAGATACAAAAAAAATTAACACAGATATACCTGTTTTAACCATCTATATTAATCTAGTTAAAAAAAGAAGATTTTCTGTTAATGATCAAAACCTTTCTGTTTTATAAATACAGGACAGTCTGGCTAAGGAACAATCACAACTTTGTTTTCTGTAAATTGATGCATTTATCATGTAGAAATTTTGAGACATGCTGTTGAAATTGCACCTTCATATATTAAGATACCTCAGGGATTTCATGTGTAGTTAAACATATTTACAGTGACAGAAAGGGGAGTTTCCTACAGACTACTTAAGATCAAAGTGGGCTGTATGTCGTAAAATGAATTTGATGTCCCTGTGAAAGTGGCTCTTTTTTGTTATTGGTTTTCAAACTATTAGTTTGTCAAACTTGACACACAGCTGTATGTATGGAGATCAGAAGGGAAGCTGCTGAGTGAGGTCACTACAAAATGTATGATTCTGAAACAGGCCGCCCTCAACCCACCCAAAATACCCCTCACCCTAAATGACAGGAGCTCCCTCATCTGAATGCCCTGTACACCCAACAGAACTTTTGCTTTAATAAGGAGATACCTAAATAATAAATAAAAAACCAATGCACACATTTATAGTCCCTCAATTTGTACAGAAGCACATTTCAAGCAAATTATTGCAGTCCCATTATTTGCTAAACCTTCACATTGTTCACATAGTCATAGATTTATAAAAATACACAAATCTAAGTTATTATTTACTTACCACACAAATACAACAGAGGATCACTATGGTCAAAGAAAGACAGATACCCGTGTTGACCCATATTATCTCTGGAGGTGCATTCAGCATATCTAACTGTCTAACTGTGCAGTTGGAGTTGCTGTAAAAGAACATACTCTTCTCATCTGAAAAGACATGCAAAAAAACAACATCTGTGTGAAATAGCAGACAAGGTTTGTAAACACTGCTCTTCACAATAGGAAAAATCAGAACACTTCCAACTTGCCCCACGCATAATCACCTAATTTCATTTGCACCTTAATTTTGCCATATCCAGTGAAGCAATTCAAAAATGTACTTTTTATGAACATTGTAGAGTTGTAGTACTTTTGACACATTTCCAGTTGCCATAGTGTTTTCCTAAAAGCTTTAGGATTTTTTTACACCAACTGCAAATGTTACAATCTATAGTGATTTTTTTTGTATCCAACTTTGAGTTCAATATCATGCAATATATACAGTAATATATGTAGTCTTAATATCAAAACTGCACCAATTTAATGACCAAAATGTCCAATAATAATAATAATAATGTCGTTCTACTTAGCTTCTAGCCGTTCTAGCTGATGTGCTATGTTAAACATCTTTTTCATACAGTTACTTTTAAGGGAATTGTCTAAATCCATGATCATACTAAACAATTGGATACAAAGTCTCATTTAAATGAACCATCATTAAGGTAGGATTAACTTAAGAAACTTTTCTATCTACTAAACTAAAAACTGATTATGTTTACAGCTATATATTACACAACTAATGATTTAAGGAAAGATCTTGGTAGCAAAGATTTGAAAACAAACTACTGATCTGTTATCAAGTCTCTATTAACCAATCTGTGCAGAAGCAAGTGTATTTTGTGCATTACAGATAAACACATTTACATTTACTGCATTTAAACAGAAGCTCACTGCAAGCAGAAAATAAATAAATGCAATCTTATAATAATGATTTGTCCTAATTATGAGGCAGTTTCTTCATAATTATGCTGCTCCTGAGGTAGAAAAATTGTGAATAACTGTCAGCTTAGTGTTTACTTACCTCAGGACTGCTTTCAGTAGAACCTGTGGGTAAAATCTGTAATATGAGTTTATCATGAACAGGGAAGTTGTGGTTGCCTACTTTACACCCCACCCCCACTGACATGTGCTCACACTCAAAATACAGAGTAGCTGCTTAATTTTCAGCATTCAAACAATTTTTTTCTGATTTTTTCCCACGTTGAAGTTTTGAATACAATAATTCCACCTCCATGCTGTGGCTGCTTTTGATATAAAAAATGATAGACTTTCTTTTTTCAGAAATACCCATTAAAGAACGGCTTGTGAATTGCGGCTAGAAATAATCCGAAACAAATGCAGTACATTTGGGCGACCGTGGCTCAGGGGGTTGGGAAGCGTATCTGTAACCGGAAGGTTGCCGGTTCGATCCCTGGGCTCTCTGTCCTGGTCGTTGTGTCCTTGGGCAAGACACTTTACCCTACCGCCTACTGGTGTTGGCCAGAGGGGCCGATGGCACGAAATGGCAGCCTCGCTTCTGTCAGTCTGCCCCAGGGCAGCTGTGGCTACAACTGTAGCTTTCCTCCACCAGTGTATGAATGCGAGAGTGAATGAATAGTGGCATTGTAAAGCGCTTTGGGTGCCTTGAAAAGCGCTATATAAATCCAATCCATTATTACATACACGTTTGGCTTACTTTTAGTAAGAACTGCAGTTGGCAGCTGCTTTATGAAACCATGTTGTTGACTTTATTAGCTCCTGACAAGCTTAATCTTCCTGTTTCTACCATATTAAAACCTACAGACATTCCTGAGAGCAGCTGAAATAGCAACAAACACCCTGTTGATGTTTTTAAGATTGCTATCTTCAGTCAGAACCTGCGGCTAGTGTGAAAGTTTGACTCAGGATATAGTAGTTGTTTGATCGAAGGAGTTTTAAGATAAGATAAGATAAGATAACCTTTATTAGTCCCACGCGTGGGAAATTTGTTTTGTTACAGCAGTGGACAGTGCAAAGTTGCATAGAAAAATTAGAGAAAAACACTGGAATAAGATATCAAAAAGATACTATACACAACAGAATAAAATAAAATACTATATACAATCGAATAAAATAGAATAAAATAGAATACAAGTGCTATATACAATATGAATATAATACAACCATGCCAGAAAGAATATTGCATAGAGCAGGGCGATATGACCAAAAATATTTATCACGATGTGAGGGTGCTGGGGAGCATCTCCCTCACTAAATGATGTACACACTCACTGTGTCTAATAGGAAGTTTTGATTTTGTTATGCTTTTGTTTTGAAGTCCATTAACCTCTCTCTCTCTCCCTTGAAGTCAACTTCCTGAAGGCCTTAGTCATGGAGTGCACACATGATTATGGCTTAATGATGTCCACCTGAAAGGAGTTCTCCAATCACCCACTGATAGTGGGTTGAACCATCTGATGAGAGCTGAGGGGGGGAGTGGGTTGAATTTTCAGTTTGATTTGATTTAGTTAGTTGGGATATTGTTTAGCTGGGGGGTGTTTTGTAATCTGATATTTGTGAGGTGTGTCAAAATAACTGCAATGTTTCACTGTATAGGTTTTTGTAGCTGGGCTGTGTCGGGGTGGGAAGACCTTTTACATTTTATTGGTGATGGTATGACCAGGGGGTGATTCATTTTGAGGGTGTTTCAGCATCCCCAAAATGAATCAAAGCACCCCCAAAGATTTCTTACTTTTTTTTTTGACAATATTTGCTGTTTGTGGGTGTTACGTTTCGGTGTTGTCGGTGTGTTGTTTTTGGCGTGACTGTTATGTGTTTCCTGTTTTACTTTGAAAGTCTGTGTTATCTTAGTGTTTTCAGTTTACGTTTTCCCTGTCTCGTCAGTTCTAATTTGCCCCAGCTGTGTTTCCCTCCTGTTGTCCATTTTCCTGATTGCTCCCTCTATGTATTTAAACCCTGTGTTTCAGTGTGTCATGGTCGCGATCTCCCCCGTGTTGTAAATAGTTTGGTGTTTTGTTGTAAATAAATAGTCTGTTGTAAATGGGTTTTGTCAATACTTTCGTTTTGAGACACTTCCGTTTGGGGAATTTGGTGGAGAGCCTTAGTGGGTTTTTTTGTCGTGTGTTTTTTCCTTATTTTTATTTTCCTGCGTTGCACGCCAGTTGCTTAGGCTAGGGTGTAACATATGGGGACTTGTCCGGGATTGCCTTCGCTGGGGGGTCCGGGGACCGCCCTAGCCTTTGTCGTCTGCTGGAGGGTCCGAGGGACCGCTCCATCCTTCATCCGCCTTCGCTGGAGGGTCTGTGGGACCGCTCCAGCCTTCGTCGTCTGCTGGAGGGTCCGTGGGACCGCTCCATCCTTCATCCGCCTTCGCTGGAGGGTCTGTGGGACCGCCCTAGCCTTCGTCGTCTGCTGGAGGGTCCGAGGGACCGCTCCATCCTTCATCCGCCTTCGCTGGAGGGTCTGTGGGACCGCCCTAGCCTTTGTCGTCTGCTGGAGGGTCCGTGGGACCGCTCCATCCTTCATCCGCCTTCGCTGGAGGGTCTGTGGGACCGCTCCAGCCTTCGTCGTCTGCTGGAGGGTCGGTGGGGCCGCTCCAGCCTTCATCAGCTTCGTCTGCCTTCGCTTCAGCCATCCGCCTTCGCTGGAGGGTCTGAGGGACCGCTCCAGCCTTCATCCGCCTTTGCTGGAGGGTCCGGGGGACCGCACCAGTCTTCGTCGTCTGCTGGAGGGTCCGTGGGACCGCTCCAGCCTTCATCAGCTTCGTCTGCCTTCGCTGAGGGGAGGGTCCGTGGGACCGCCCCAGCCTTTGTCGTCGCTGGAGGGTCCGTGGGACCGCTCCAGCCTTCATCCGCCTTCGCTGGAGGGTCCGTGGGACCGCTCCAGCCTTCGTCGTCTGCTGGAGGGTCAGTGGGACCGCTCCAGCCTTCATCGGCTTCGTCTGTCTGGATCAAACTTTTCACTTGGTGTTAAATGTTTGATTTTTGGGTGGGGGGAACTGTTACGTTTCGGTGTTGTCGGTGTGTTGTTTTTGACGTGACTGTTATGTGTTTCCTGTTTTACTTTGAAAGTCTGTGTTATCTTAGTGTTTTCAGTTTACGTTTCCCTGTCTCGTCAGTTCTAATTTGCCCCAGCTGTGTTTCCCTCCTGTTGTCCATTTTCCTGATTGCTCCCTCTATGTATTTAAACCCTGTGTTTCAGTGTGTCATGGTCGCGATCTCCCCCGTGTTGTAAATAGTTTGGTGTTTTGTTGTAAATAAATAGTCTGTTGTAAATAGTTGTGAATGGGTTTGTTAATACTTTCGTCATGGGATATTTTCGTTTTGGGATTTTGGTGGAGAGCCTTCGTGGTTTTATCTTCCTTATCTTTGTTTTTCTACGTTGCACCCCGGTTGCCTAGACCGGGGTGTAACAGTGGGACACACTACTAAAAATATAAAAAGCATACTGAGATCATAATAAAAGTATAGATAAACCCTTCCACCCTCTCAAAGTGGTTTGTTCCAGCTCGCCTCTCCCCTTCTCTGGCTCTAGCGCCGTTGCTGCCAGAGCGATGGTAGCTGACACGCAGTGGAGCAGGGGTGTAAGTGCCTGGCTTAAAACAGGACATATTAGCTGCATTTAACCTTCAGTTACTCTTTATATAGTTAGGTAGGAGTCAGGCCATGTTTCTTTTTAGCTGAAAAACATTAACATCTGGTGCCATTCCAGATATGTTAACATTGTACAATCTTCTGGATAATCAGATCTTCCCCACACTGAAAACTGTTATTCAGGTTGCCCTAC
Source organism: Maylandia zebra (assembly GCF_041146795.1). NCBI lineage: Eukaryota > Metazoa > Chordata > Actinopteri > Cichliformes > Cichlidae > Maylandia > Maylandia zebra. The sequence goes on from NC_135179.1 coordinate 4,374,478, forward strand.
AAACCCAGTTAGCAGCTGTAGCTGTGAAAGGTCTTTTAGTGTCTTGAGTCAGCTCCATACCTGGCTGAGAAGGACCATGGGTCAAAGCAGACTCCAGCACCTGGCTGTGATGTCAGTTGAGAAAGATGCTTGAGAGACTTGACCACCAAAATGTGATAGACAGATTTGCCAGCCTCAAGGTGAGCCGACAAAGGATAAAAGAAAAGAAAAAATCTGCAGAGCCATAGTAGTATCTGCAAAAAAGATCTTTTCATACATTGTATACATTGTACCATAGGCCAAGGTGTCTCAATTTTTTAAATTTTTTAATAAAAAGGAACACCGCGGGACGTGACAAAACGTCGCCATGTTACGCCTCAGGAGAGAGAACGGGCTAAAAGACACGTTGATGGTTTGGAGAAAGTAATTACTGAAGTTAACTCAGAAAAATCAATTAGAGAAAAAGACTTTGCAGCGGGAATCGCAAGTTTGAGTCCCACCCGGTATCCAGTAAGGGTCCTGGCTAGACTCCCTTGCTAAAACCAAGCACTGGAATGGTGCGGCTACGTCTCCAGTCTGTCCGCAGCTCGGACACAAGCATCTCACTACATGTTGTACTGTGTATGTGACAAATAAAATTTGAATTTCTTTCTTATTTTCTTTAATCAGTGATGAATGGTAAGATGTTCTAGCTTCACGGAGGGCTTTCTTATAAAGCAACAAACTATTTCTCCAGGCTAAATGTTGATTTTCTAAATTTGTGACACGCCATTTCCTCTCCAGCTTACGAGTAATCTGCTTTAGGGTACGTGTTTGAGAATTATACCACGGAGTCAGGTACTTCTGATCTGAAGCTCTATTTTCACAGGAGCTACAGTATCCAGAGTCGTACGTTGTGAGGAGGCAAAATTATTAAGAAGATAATCGACCTCTGTTGGAGTAGCGTTCAGGTTGCTCTCTCTGCTCTGTGTTGGTACAGAGGTTGAGTTCTTTTGCATTTTTGAAAGAAACCGATTGAGTCTAAAAACAGATTAAATGCCGTGTTGAGGCTTTCGTTTTAGCATCTACATGTTACAATCAGCCACAACAATTATTTTATCTGAGCTGAGGATGGGGTTTGGGGGAGATAACAGGGGCAGAAAAGCTGCAGAGAGGCATGTAAGACTGCAACTCTGCTTCCTGGTGCTCACACTGCACCTATGACTAATTTACAAGGAGAGCAAAGGGAAATGTGAACTTAGCACGTTGTAGCTGTGAAGAGAGAGTGATAAACATTCATTAGAACGTCAGAAAAATTTGTTCTCCAGTATTTAGAAAGTTGACAGTCAGAAGAAACCGGAAGATTACCAGAAGCAGTTACAACAAGTGAACAGCAGGTGTCACACTGCATCAGCCTTCTTTTCTCTGCAGGAGAAACACAGATGAGTGACAAATTAAAGAAACACGCTGCCACTTCAACTACTCACATCTGCTGTCTGTGGGTTTTAATGTGGTGGAAACAGGAAGATTCAGTCTGTAAGGGGCTCATAAAGTTTTTTTTTAATTCATAAAGCCGCTGCCAACTACACTTGATAATAAACAAGTATATACTGTGTATATCTGTGTTATTTTGTTTTTATCAGAATTCTCCAACCCTGGCAGACTCTGTGCTCATTCTGACAGAAATACAAATTCAGTTCTACATGAAAGGTGGTAAAGTCACAGAAACCTCATCAATCATTCAGGACTTCAAAACTGAAATAAAGATTTAAATGTATCCATCATTCATTTAAATGGATATTTGAATAAATCCTGCTATAATCTGACCAGCATTTGGTTTTTTGTATTTATTCACTGGTGCAAAGAGCAGCAGATTCTGTTCTTCTTTAATGACTGTTGTGATCTACTGTTGTCCCAGCCATGATTTTAGTGATGAGCTCACTGTGTTATTTTTGCCTCCCTCTGTGACCCTGTTATAAAGATACTATTCAGCAATTCGCTCTAGCATGTGTGCACATACTGGTGGTTGTATAACAAGACATCAGAGCTTCTTGATGTGGAATAAGCCATCACCTACCTCTCAGCTTTGACATGTTCACTGCTGACACTCTGAAATAATAGCAGCTTACACCATGTTTGCTGTCACAAAGTTTGTTAAATGTTGATCGTTTGTTGTAGCTGTGTTGTGATTTAGGCAACAGCTGTACAGGGGAAGAAGAAAAAAAGACTGTTTATGTTGAAACGAAATTGCATGTCCCTTTGAGAAGGACAGACATTGACTACAGTCAACAGAGCTGGAGGGATGATGCTTAGCTGTGCAGACAGTTTGAATTAAAATGCGTCCTGCTGTTCCTGATTTCATGTTTGGGCTTTTGTAAATGTGAACACCAATGAGTACAGGGTGGGGTTAGTAAAGTAAGCTAGCACGACTTCCCCGTTCAAGACAAACTTGTCATATTGCAGACTTTACACACTGGTTCAGCTGGAAGCAGTCCTGAGACAAGTAAGAGCAATGTTTACCTTACTCACATTATCTCTACATGAAGAGCAGCATAGTAATGAAGAAACTGACTCATAATAAGGACAAGTCCATATTTTCAGACAGCATATTGTAGTCATGACACCACCTGCTTTTCGTTTGTGCTTGCAGTGAGGCTCTGTGTAAATGCAGTGCTGTCAATGTGTTTCCTGCTAATATATATATGCATGTGTCTGTTGGTAATATAAGAACTGTACTTGGTTTATGAGAGCTCAAATAGTATTAGCAATTTGTGGTGTATATGATGAATATAATATAATATACAATTGAACTGTCCATATTAGATACACATTGCTAAAATAGTCTCATAAAACATATCTTTAATAAATCTTGCCTCAATCATAGTTACTACAGTTACTGTTGCAAAGACATTTTTTTTACTGTTGTTGGTGTCCTGGAACATTTTCTGAGGAATTTCAGGATGACTTTTATTCCTTGACATTTAAATATATATAATCCATCAATGAAATACAGATTTTTCCTCACTTTAAAGTCATATATCTGATACAAAAATACATAATTAATGCTGGGTAGAGAAGGAACATAACTAATTCAACAAGACTGAAGTTTCTGGAATTGTTGCTACTGCCGGTTTCTGTCTTTGGCTTGCAGTTGGTGGGACTAAAAGATTATAGGTACTGTAAATAGTTTAGTGCTATAGAGCAAAAACAGATATGCCTAATTAAATGGCAGAGCAGGGACGGGACTATGGTCTGTCAAAATGAGACAGAGAGGAAATTCCAACAAATTGCAGAATTATAATGACATGAGTAAGGGAGCCACAGGAGAGTACACTTATGTCTCTGTTATCTCTATGTGAGAAGTGGGTTGCACTGTGACTATAACCACAAATGGTATGGATGTGTTTTAAAAACTGTGATTTTTGTAACAATTTTGTAACCATTCTGTGTCACAACTGTGTGTGCTGGGCAAACGGTGTGGGAGAAAATGGAACAGAAAAAGTGGAAAATATAAAATGTTGAAAATCTAAATAAAGGCAAGCACCGCACAATCAAGCGGCCTGTGATAAACGCTGTGAAGCTAATTAGCCGGCTAATAATAATGATAACAAGAACAACAATACTAATAGTACTACTACTACTACTACTACTACTACTACTACTACTACTAATAATAATAATAATAATAATAATAATAATAATAATAATAATAATAATAATAATAATAATAATACCTTAATAATAATACTGTTAAAAATATCCACTTCGCAACCAAAAACAAATACAGAAATGACAAAAGTCAAGACATCAGCCCAGGGACCATTACCAACCGGTCGCAGCAGATGGCCGCCCCTCCCTGAGCCTGGTTCTGCCGGAGGTTTCTTCCTGTTAAAAGGGAGTTTTTCCTTCCCACTGTTGCCAAAGTGCTTGTTCATAGGGGGTCATATGATTGTTGGGCTTTTCTCTGTATCTATGAAGCGCCTTGAGGCGACTTTTGTTATGATTTGGCGCTATATAAATAAAATTGAATTGAATTGAATTGAATTCATATTTTCATACCACGTCCCACCTCTATTCTGTATACCCAGAGTAAATTCTGATATTATTTGGGCTCTTTCATGTTTTTGTTTTCTGTTCAACAGGCTTTTTTTCTTCTTTCCCAATTCACATACAGAAAAGTAGAACAATCTTAAACTAATGCGCTTTCCAACACTTCCTATCCCACACAATGCAGTGGTTTACACAGGAAAGAACCCCATCACAGAAAGTCATGGACAGGAGCAGTATTTCCTTGAAGTGGTGATGTGGATCAACATGTGTGTCTGCCTTCCTTTGACTATACTGATCATCTACTGTGTGTCTTATATGGTAAGTAAATGATGACTTAGATTTTACATTTCTTACATCTCTTTTTGTGAGTCTGCAATTATGAGAATAATTAGAAGATTTAGCAATAAAAGAAAACTCGTGCAGAGGGCTGCAATGATTTGATCTAATGACAATTAGAAATAATCATTAGTTCCGTATGTCATTTCTGGGTGATGACACAGGCTGATTAAATGAATGTACTAAAGAAGGTAAATTTTATAGTAACAGCTCTTGATTTAAAATCTGTATTTATGACAAAGGATAACAAAGTGGTATGGTTAACTCTCGTAATAAAGGTGGAAGGAATGGTTCAAATGTCATTTGTATCGATACTGGTATTAATAATAATGTATACTTGATATATATTGATCCCCATTGCTGGCCTCCTGAGCCAACAGTGCAGATAGTTTCAGTTCAAGTTTATTCGGTCTAGTCTCAAGTTTAGTTCATTTAGGTCTCTGAGTTTATTTGTTTATTGTCTTGTTCATGTTCTCTTGTCTTTTAGGTTCCCTTTGTGTCTTTGTCTTCGTCTCCGTCTCCTGTGACAGTTCACATCTCTGTGTACTCCCTTCCTCTGTGTATCATAGTTTGCGTCTTACTGTTTCCTTTTTTATTTTGACAGCCTCTCTTCCTGTGTTCAGTGTGTTTAGCTTCACCTCACCCATCTCGCTATGACTATTCATTCACTCTCACATGTATTTATGTTGTCAGTTTCCCCTTGTCCCTCAAGCTTTGCATACACTGTGTGATTTTTGGCCCATTTTGAGCTGATTTTTCAGTCGTGCGACCCTTTTGGTAATCGCCCCGAGTTTCGCCTTAATCGTGTCTTGTGCATCGTGTAGTATACATGGCGTAAGGAGAAGTAATTAACACCTCACAACCAGCTCCCGATCATCAATCGCATGGTCGCAAGAAAATCAAACCTGTTTGAAATCCTGTCATCCTCGTTAGAGTGTCAACGTAACCTCTCACACTGAGCACACGCAAACAGAAATGGAAGTGGAAAGACGGAGTAACACAGCAGTCCAGCGTGTGATCTGGACACAAGCGATGGAGGCACAACTTGTAGAACTTTGGCAAGCTCATCCGAGCCTTTTCGATGTGGCCTCACAAAATTATCACGACCGCACCAACCGTGAAAAGAGTTGGATGGACATTGCTGCTCAATCACAGCTGCCTGATCAATGTTTTTCATTAGCAATTTAGCAAAGTTGATGGTGATGGTGGTGGTGTGCGTGTCTGTGTGAGTGAAAGACAGAGAGGGAGAGAGAGCGAGCGACAGATTTTCTGTTATAACCTTCATGGTATGGACGCACAGTGTGAGCGCTCAGGTCGCATCAGAGCACAACCACAAACTTAAATGTTTTTTATTGCGATTTTCTGTGACAGACCAACACAAAGTAGCACAAGTAGCAAATTGTGAAGTGGTAGAAAAATTATACATGGTTTTCAAAATTTTAAGCAAATAAAAATCTGAAAAGTGTGACGCCCATTTGAATTGAGGCCCCCCCCCCCCCCCCGTGTCAGCAGTTACAGCTGTAAGTCTTTTGGGGTATGTCTCTATCAGCTTTGCACATCTAGAGACTTGAATTATTGCTGGTTGTATCACCTACGACAACTGAGGAAGTTCAGGGTCTCTCCAAAGATCCTCAGGATTTTCTATACAGGCGCTGTGGAGAGCATCCTCACACAGAACATGACATCGTGGTTCGGGAACAGCTGTGTGAAGGACCAAAAAGCTCTCCAGAGAGTGATCCGTACAGCAGAACGCTGCTGCAGGATTGCTCTCCCCCCGCTTCAGGACACCTACACCAGGAGATGCCGGACTAGAGCAGCGCAGATACTGAAGGACCCGTCCCATCCTGGCAACAAACTGTTCCAACTTCTGCAATCTGGTAGAAGGTTCCGCATCTTCCGGGCAAGGACAAGAGACTCAAGAGGAGCTTCTATCCCCAAGCCATCCGTGCCCTAAACACACACACCCGCCCTCTCACATCATCTATAACTGACTGAGACAGGACTCTTCCAGACACTAAACCAAGGCACAATGTACATTTCAATTCCTTTAATTTTAAATATGTTTATATTGTCTATCCTGTAAAATAGTCAGATGTCTATTCATATTAATGTACAGAATTCACCTGCTTGCTGCTACTACTGCACATTCACCCAGTGTATGTATGTATATATATATATATATATATATATATATATATATATATATAATGTTCTTCCTCTACACCCCCCCCCCCCCCCCCCCCCCAATTTTTGCACATGTCGAGGAGCGTGTCAGGCTACATTTCACTGTGTGTTATACTTGTATAACTATGCATGTGACAAATAAAGAACCTTGAACCTTGAACCTTGTTCATTACAAAATAGCTCAAGCTCAGAGTGTCTGTGAACAGCAATTTTCAAGTGAATGGCCAGCTTTACCTGCTGAGACGTTATAATAAATATCGATCTAATTAATTAATAATTACATTACATTTATATTTCCTGCAGGTGCAGAAGAGTCAGGTCTCTATCATCTATTACACAAATCTCCTCATCACCAATCTAATCCAGATCTGCATAATGACCCTTTGGGTGACAAGAGTGGAAAGCATCATCACCATCATTATTTATTACTGTGTTATGATGGCCAACCTTTACTTCAGGATGTGCATTGCTCTGGAAAGGTACCTGTTCAGTGTGTGTGCATCCTTGCATGTCTCTAAACATGATCTTTGTACTGTGAAGCATCCTTACAGTCAGAAATGTACTATTGTGCACTGTGATAATCAGAATTTGTGTTTCTCTTGTGTTACAGGTATTTTTCCATCACACACCCACTGCTGGACTGTCTCAGAAACACTAAGAGCTTGGTGGTGGTCTGTGTTCTGGTCTGGGTTTTTTGTTTTGTCAGTGTCCCTCTTGCCATAGTTTTAAATACATTTCAACATTTAATTATTTATGTCATTATTCCTGCTCCTGTGTTCATCTTCTGCTTAGCTCAGACTTTCAGAGCCCTGCCTGCCGTCAGCTCGATGTCCACTGTGGAAAAACAAAGAAGTCTAGGAACTCTGACTGTGTTGTTCTTAAACTACGTTGTAACAATCCTTCCCACAATTGCCTGTTATGTTCTTGATAATCATATCAGTTGGATTTTGTTTCTGCTCATTCCTCTGGTGGACTTGTTTTTTTTCATCTTCACTGTATGTGTGTGGTGTGAGGACAGCACTGCATCAGATGAAGAATATGATGATGAGTGCGGCTTACTTTAGAACAGACAGGAGTGTTGATGAAAACAGAGTCAAGAGAGAGAAACAAGGATGCAAATGGTTGAAGAGTTTCTGCAAAATGAGGCAAAAAACATCCTTTACAAATACTGTTGCATGAGGACATCAGACTGTCAGCCATGCTTCTCTCAACTGAAGTGTGTCCGTAAATAATTTAAAAATGTTTCATAATCTGCATGAACGCTTATTTGATTCCAATATTAACCTTTTTTTTTAATTTCTCATATTGATGTTAGTGCAGTGGTTCTCTAGGTGTGTGGCCAGAGTTCTGACAGATGAGGTGCAACTCACCTGGCAGATAAGTTACGCAGAACTAATGTTTAACATCAGAATCACTTTGACAGCATAACAAAGAAATGGGCAGCAGTTACGTTAATAATATGCGCATCTGCTGCAACAGATAGCCGCAATAAAGAAGTGTACTGAAAGTGCATGATTGCGGATGCCGCTCAGGAGTGTCCGCCTCCTCTGCATCTGCACCGCAGACCACCAAGTTATATAGTTTTCATCTCTGTTCACAAGTTTCTGGATTTCTTTATTTTTAATAAGACTAAGACTGAACCTTATTTTTCCATGTTTGGCAATCTTCAAATTCTGTTTAACATGTTACTTTTTAGAAGAAGTGGTGCAGACTAATGAAGCAGTCTAGTGGCAAAAGTTACAAATAGTTGTTTGAAATGAAAGTTGTTTGTTTAAAACAAAAATTACTGAAGGATTCATTGTGAATGAGTTTATTATCTAAATAACGTTGCAGCTCGGCTTTTCTGTCATTGTTTTGTTTAGATGGGGCATGAAAGTATTTTTTTCCTGCCATGTGGGGAATGATATAAAAAGTTTTTTGCCTCATCATATTTCTGTAGTCCTCACCTGTGAAAGGCTGATGGAGTATGATGATGGTGGTGTGGACAGCTAAGCTTGTGAAGGAGACAACTCAAAAACGAGGTGACATATGAGCTTCAAATTGATACCACATCATATCTATTAAAAATCTTGTATAAGTTTAAATCTGCATAACCTCAAACTCACTCTCAGAGGACAAGTTTTCTGAAAATCTTGTGAATGTCATAACTCAAGAACAAGCTGACATAGAATTTTGCAATTGTTGAGTCTCTCATTCATTTTATAAGAGACTCTTTAAAGTTAACACATTGTTTTTCTGGACTACATTTGTGTTGCCCCATAATAACATTTGCATTTCTTCTGATCTATTGGCTGATGGCAGCAGGTATTACTAAAACGTTTGCAATTTTTGCATCTATGCAGTGTAAAGCTGCAGCACAGGCAGATGAACTAAAGCAATGTCTAAGCATGACAAAATACACCAAGGGGCACAAAATACAAGGATGATGAGCTTTGAGTGTTGTTACCGGCTATTTACGCTTATGTTGTATTTTTAATCTGTGTTTGTGCACATGTATGTTTGTGTATGGACTTTTGTACGTATAAGTATATAGATATATGTACATTAGTATATATCTTGTTATTTCTGGGGTTACAAAACCATATGCAAAACCAAATACTCTGGCTTCCTGTTTTTAGGAGAATGGCCTCCCATCTCAGTAACATATTAGCAAAACCTCAGCTACCCAAACCACCTGCTGTTAGAATGTAAATACTATATGCTGATGTAGGTTAAGCAATACTCATGGTTTGTGCATGTATAAAAGGGGAAATGTTGTTGGTAAGTCAGTTACGTCTCTGAGCACATCGGTTTTCAGTGAAGATAGAAATCTTTAAACATGCGGTATCATCGAGGCTGCTACGTTAAGCAGCTCTCATCTGATGTGTCTGTGGGTTTTCATGTGGTGGACACAGGAAGACTGAGTTACTAAAGCTCTCATAAAGTCACACGCGTGGTTTAATAAAAATTTAATAAAGTGTATTAAAAGCCAAATGTAGTTTTTAGCAAAGAGAAGCAAAACATGTATAAACATGAATTAATTTGAGTTTTAATGCCTGCTGGATATGGATCAAGATTAAATTTTTACTGGTTTGCATTGCAAATTTCCAGTCTAGTGCCATCCACTGTAAATACACTGAACAAAACTATAAACGCAACACTTTTGTTTTTGCTCCCATTTTTCATGAGCTGAACTTAAAGATGTGAAACATTTTCTACATACACAAAGGACCCATTACTATCAAATACTGTTGACAAATCTGTCTACAGCACAGTGATGTGTAGCATTGTAGCATATTTACAGGAAGAAATGTGGGATAAACTTCTTCTTGCTGCTCTGCAAGAAGATCATATTCTCCATAAAACAAGTGCAACAATGTTGACTTTTACACATTGTTCATAAATCAGAATAATACTCCATGTGGGATCATAGCACCAAGCAGAACTACTGAGCCACCTTTGTGAACATGTAAAATACATGCAACAACAAACAGGACTTCAATGGGTGACCTCATGCTGACTGCATGCATCTTCCATCTGTGACGGGCGTTCATCTTTGTCAATGAGTGTTCAGAAATACAGCAGAGAAGCAAAATTAAAAAACATGATGGAAAAAATGTTCCAGTGTAAACTGGCTGAACTTACAGCAACATGATAGTTTTATTACATGGAGTTCACATCTCTCTAACACTGAACAGCTTCCAGATAAAGACTGTTAGTCACTGTGGTTATCAACCACCTCCAACAAGAAACAGCGGTATAGAAAGGGCTTTAAAAAGGTCAGATATGAATCGGCAGTTTAGTTGTTGACAGTGTCGAAATACATGAAGCTGGTTAGGTTTGGGAAACAGCTGTACTGGGTTTTTATCATTGTTTACAGGTTATAGAAACTTTTCTGAAATAAACACAGAATTCAAGGCCTGTCTGACCAAAAACAAACATCTTTATAGATCTATGATCGAATTATGTCTGCAGTTTATCTGCAGCCAGTCAGCTTAAGAGAGGGTACGACTGGCCTGTACAGGCAGGATCCAGCTGTGACTACTGTAGAGGCTTTGAGTTCAAATGTTTGATGGTTAATGACAGCATGTTCATGCTGCAACATCTGCACTGTGATTTTATGATTTTACACATTCACGTTTGTTTACATAAAATAAAACATAAGAGATAATTCACTGTTTCATGAGCTACAGTCAGCACTGTGTGTGTGTGTGTGTGTGTGTGTGTGTGTGTGTGTGTGTGTGTGTGTGTGTGTGTGTGTGTGTGTGTGTGTGTGTGTGTGAGAGAGAGAGAGAGAGAGAGAGAGTCAGGGGATGGGGTATAATGTAAGCTGCCACAACTTCCTGACTCAAGACAAAAATTATCAAATTGCAGTTTTTACAGTTTTCAGCTGGAAGCAGTCCTGAGGTAAATACAGACGACTCCTATCACTCATATTCACATTATTTCTATTTGAAGAGCAGCAAATTATGAGAAAACTGACCTTCATCAGATATCTTACTGAAGTTTTAAAGTTACACTCTTTTCTTTTGTGCTTGTAGTGAGCTTCTGGATGAATGCGCTACTTTTTTACTTCCTAAAAAAGTTTGATTCTTGTGAATCGAGCTTGCTTTCAAGAATTAAATAAAGATTTACTGAAACTGCAGAGGGAATTTTCTGTTTTCACTGTTCTTGGTGGAATAATGTGGAATTTCTGAATCATTAAAAAAAATCAATTTCCTTTAGAAGTCTGAACATAAATCAAACTGAGCAAACTCCGGTCAGCTGTAGTTCAGACATATATAGCATTGGGCTCTATCATAGTTACATTGTCAGTTCACCAGGCCTTGTTTCTTCTTTTCATCCGTTGTTTCTTTTCTAATAGTGTTAACATGCTGCCTTTTCCAGAAACAATATTTTTCTCTGAAGAAAAAGTTTTTTACTGCAATTTCATCACTGAAAGCTGGAAAAAGATGCTGCCCATCATAGTTATGGTTGCATGGATCTATGTTTTTGACTGCCTGCCTTTGACCATACAGGTCCTTTGTTTTGTGGGCTGTGTGGTAAGTAAATAGTAAATTACTTTCATGTGTTTTTATGTCAGCATGTGAATAATTTTGAGATTTTTTTTAAAAGCCGATTTATAATAATAAAAAAAATCATTAGTTATTTGTTGCATGGACATTAAGCACTGATTCTTGTTTACAATGGATAACCTCAAAAAATTTACGTAATACTAAAGTAAATCAGAAACACACATCCTACACTATTTGATTGAATAGAGACCGAGGCAGGAAGTAAAACTAACAAAGGACACAAAAGAAAATGACCTTCACAGTAAACCAGGAAGCAACCCAACCATCAAGACCTATCAGATACAGAGACAAGAACACTTCCATAAACTGATATGGACTGAGCCTGCTGTCCCAGTATGCAGTACAAACACTGTTATACTGAGTCTTCCTTTTACTTCATTAATGTGACTTAAATACATGTTTCCTGCAGGCAAGAAGGAATCAGGTCCCTGTCATCTATTACATAAACCTCATCCTTTCCAATGTGATCAAGATTTGCGCCTTCAACATGACAAAAGCAAAACCAAATGACCGCACAGTCTCCAGCACTGCTTCGGTTTTTTACCTGTTGGGTGTGATGGCCAGTCTTTACTTCAAGATGTGCATTGCTCTGGAAAGGTACCTATTTGTCTCAGTGTGTGCGCTTTGTACTGTAAATGAAGCATCCTTATGGTTCTGAACTGTGATATGCAGAGTATCTGTCTTGTGTTGCAGGTATTTCTTCATCGCCTGCCCCCTGCTGGACTTCATCAGAAAAACCAAGACTTCTGTGCTGGTCTGTCTTCTGGTCTGGACCCTTTGTGTTTTCAGTTGCCCTCTTGGAGTATTATTAGAGCAGTCTGAACGCATCTTTATTTTTGCCTTGTTTCCTGCTCCCCTGTTCATCTGCTGTCTAGCTGGGACTCTCAGATCTCTGCCTGATGCCACCTCAGTGCCCAGTGAGGAAAAACAAAGAATTATAGGAACTTTGGTTCTGTTGTTGGTTAGTTACTGTCTGATTATCATACCTACAATCATCCTAATAGTTTTGGAACCATATCTTTTTGACAGTTACTTCATTTCCATCTTCTCTCTGCTCAATTCTTTTGAGATCTTGATTCTGTTTGTCATTATGTGTAGAAGTCCAGTTGAAAATCTGCTGGCATGTCTGTGCTGCTGCAGCAGATCCAGCAAGAGATCATCAGTGTGAGTGATGGCAGCACACACGAGTGGGTTCATGTCAACAAGGAAAGGAAAAGAGATAAGAGGAGAACACAGCAGGAGAGAGGCTGAGAAAGCAAGCAAACAATCTATTTCACTAGAACCCTCATTCACTAAAATGTGTATGGAACGTAAAATTTGTGCATAAAATCATTGTCAGATTTAGGAAATGTGTGCACGATTGTACATATTTTAGTAAATCAGACTCATTCTAAACGAAGGGGCTTGGCAGCAGTGCTGCCTGCCCCTATTTTTCTATTTAAGGAAGACATTTACCCAGAGGTGAAATTGACTAAAGAAAATGAGTAAAAAAATTGAATTGGCTTTAAATTCCAAAGGCCAATTGTGCTACCACTGCTGGTAACACTAGGGGAATTGGATCAAAAACTTTAATCTGAGCACCCAGAGGAGTGACCCTAAAACTGGGGGCATGCCTCCAACAGATCCCAGGAACAACATCTCTAGGAACAGCAAAGATCCTGCACAGGATGCCCAATCTAGAAGGATAAAGACGGGCCAGTGGGGATTTTTTTTTTTTCAATTTCAGTTTAAAATTGTATTAATTGTTTTCTCACAGTAACATTTGTATTTCCTCTGATTTATTGAGTCACATGTCACATGTAAAGGTTTCAGGACACCGCCTCGAGACCTGGAGTTTGACACCTGTGGCCTATAGTAACTTCAGTTTTGTATGTTAAGTATACATCTATATTTTCTTATTCTTGCAAAAGTTTGGTCATATTCCATTTTATTCTGTGCTTTATGTCACTGTCAACTTTTTTCATTCGTGTTGGGTGGGGTTGTGTTCTGTAGGGCCAGGTGGTTTTATCTCTTCCTTAAATCGTGGAAAAAACATTTTTGGTTGAACTAACTTTAACTTTAAAAACACCAAAGATGATATAGTAAACCGTGAAATCATTATCTTTGTCAGCAGAAAGATGTGACAACATTTGAACCGTCACCATTTTTTAGCCACTAGATGGAGACACAGGGTTGAAAATAGGATGGTGTTTTAGAGGTTTGTGTGACGGTGAATCTGTTTGACTATTCTGTGTTTACAGTTGAAGAGGGACAATAAATTGTCCACAGTTTGTTTGGTTTTTTTTGGTAGTAACTTGTTAGATATGTATTCAATCATTTGTCTTTGGTGTATTTCCTTTGTGGTGCACTGCACTCTGTAATTGTAGACCTGCCTGGAAAATCCAGTAGCGAGTTAGATCCCCGGCACACCACCAACCAATTCATGTTTCTAACCACTTTTTCCCCACTCTGTGACACACTCCCTGAGGAACAAACTCGCACTATTGGTGATTGTGTTTTAGGAAATGTGAGGCTAGAGACATCAGCACCTGGCTGAGGATAAATAAAGACTTCATAAATAATAATTGAGTAAATGATTTAATAACAGATGAACATATCAGTTGTGTGTGTGTGTGTGTGTGTGTGGGGGGGGGGGGGGTGTTAGACTAGGTGAATGAGGCTTGTAAAAAAGTGCTTTGAGTGTTCAAATAAAGCAGAAGAGCACTATGTAAGTATCAGTCCTTTTGCTTTGTGTAGTTGTGCTTGTGTTAAAGGTGGAAATGTTCTATAGACTTGTTTTGACACAAGTGCTCTCACACTGAAGATTGCACATTTAAAACCCATGTTATCAACTTGGTGTTTGCTGCCACATCACCTGCTCTGTTGGGTCTGTGAAATTTTATTGTAGTGGAAAAAGGAAGATCGAACTTGTAAAGAGTTCATAAAGTCACAAACATGGTTTCAAATAAACTGCCAACTGCAGTTTTTAGAAAAGCTAAGCTAAACGTGTGTACACACACTGCATTTAGCACTGTGTCTATGGTGCAGAAGCTTTAAGTTTATCCTGACTGGCTGTTGTCAGTGTGAACACCAGTGAGTACAGGGTGGAGTCCATAAAGTGTTACCACAATTTCCTCGTTCAAGACAAATTCGTCATATTGCAGTTTTCACCCACTGGTTCAGCTGGAAGCAGTCCTGAGACAAGTAAGAGCAAAGCTTATACTAATTCATATTATTTCTACTTGAAGAGCAACATAGTTATGAAGAAACTGGCTTATAATTAGAACAAATCAGCATTTTCAGACAGCATGTGGAAGTCATAGTACTACCAACTTTTCTTTTGTGCGTGCAGTGAGCTTCTGTGTGAATGCAGAGGATGTAAATGTGCAGCTTTACTGTACTTTTTATTTGACAGAGAAAATCGGATATTTGTGTTCACGTCTTTGTTTAATACAGTTTTAAAGAGGACAGGTGTTTGATCCTGCTGAAGTCAATATATGAAATGAATTGCCTATTTTATCCACAAGTCTAATAAAAAATATCCATGAGGATTATTTAAAGTTATATAGAGGTGTTTTTGTCTTTATTTGTTAACAATTTAAAAGGAATTTCTGAATCACCTTTATTCACATTTAAACAAGTTAACTGAAATAATGAAAGGTAGATTTTACCTGACTTTAAAGTTATTATATTAATTATATATTGATTAATCTTAATTTTACAGGCGTACAGACACGTTCTTGTGTATGCTCTTCCTTGTTTTGTCCTTTTTTAAATTATTTTATGATTTGTTACATCAGTTCAGCAGGTTTTGCTTCTTCTTTATCAGTTTCATCCACAATTTCATGTCAACATAAGAACAATGTTAACCTGCTGTTTTGTTTTTTCTACCACCACCTGTGTGCTTCACAAAAGTGTTGTACATCAGACATCTTGGATCATACATAAATACGATAACAAAATGTTATCAACATGAGCGATATTTCCTTGAAGTGGTGATGTGGATTTACGTGTGTGTCTGCCTTCCTTTGACCGTACTGATCATCTACTACGTGTGTTGTGTGGTAAGTAAATGAAGTAAATAGTCCCTTAGATTCAATGTGTAATGTAATATAATAATAAATTTTTCCATCAGATGCAAAGGAGTCAGGTCCCTGTCATCTATTACACAAACCTCCTCCTCTCCAATCTAATCCGGATCTGCATAATGATCGTTTGGATCATAAGAGTGGAAAGCAGCATGAGTGGTATTATTTACAACTTGTGTGAGATGGTCGGTCTTTACTTCAAGGTGTGCATTGCTCTGGAAAGGTACCTCTCTGTCTTTTAATGTGTGCGTTCGTGCATTTCTATGAACATCATATTGTACTGTGAAGAATCCTCACAGTCATAAACCTTTTTTTGTACTATGACAGTCAGAATTTGTGTCTCTCTTGTGTTGCAGGTGTTTTTTCATCACACTCCCACTGTTGGACTGCCTCAGACAACCTAAGAGTTCTGTGCTGCTCTGTGTCCTGGTCTGGGCTTTTTGTATTGTCAGTTTCCCTCTTGCCATAGTTTTACATCAGTTCATACATTTACTTATTTATGCTGCCCTCCCTGGCCCCCTGTTCATCTTCTGCTTAGCTCGGACCTTCAGAGCCCTGCCTGCTGCCACCTCAGTGCCCACTCAGGAGAAACGTCGAAGTCTAGGAATTTTAATTCTGTTGTTCTTTAAGTACTTTGTACTGATACTGATTCCCATATCCATCTTTCATAATGAACGTATTCCCTTTGAAATCAATTGGATCTTCTTTTTGCTCTGTCCTTTTGTGGACTTAGTTTTGTGTCTTTTCATGCGGCAGGGGCGCATTGACAGGCTGCTGGCATGTCTGTGCTCATCGGTGTGACTGACGGCAGCAGTGAGAGGTGTGGTGATGAAAACAGAGTCAGGAGAGCAAAAGAGGGGGAAGAGTTGATATCAGAGTGTCAGAGTTTTTTGATAAATGAAGCAAACAACAGCTGATATCTGCATCTCAGCCACGCTTTTCTCACTTCAGCTATCCATGTGTAAATAATTTCAAAATTACTTTATAATCACTTTTAAACACTCATTGTATTCCAGTAGTAAACACATTTTTCTTTTCTTTTTCAATTGTTTTTTCATCGAGATTTTAAAAGTGTTTTGTTTTCCCTTCCTTGTAATTATGATCACCAGTTAATATTCATTTGTTTCTACATGCAAATAATGTATCCAAATGTTTGTAACTTTTTAAATTTGAATTTGAATTTTTATTTATACCATCTCTCATTCATTTTTGTATGGAACTCTTTAAGGTTATTTGCATTTCCTCTGATCTACCCACTGATGCTACAGCAGCACGTGTTATTAAAAACTTTGCATCTCTTTATGCACCCATGATCCTTAGTTTCGGCTCTCTAATAAAAAAAAAAGTCCCTGATCCTGATCCCTGGTCTCAATCCAGGTGTCTTCTTGCTTTCCCTGATATGAAGAAATCTGAACCTTGCAGGTCAAATTATATCAGTCGGGCAGCTCTCCTTTCGATTGTGGTACTTGATCACCTGAGATGGGTTTAGAAGCCTGGACTATCTCTGACTTACATGATTTAACAAAAAGTCTAAACTTTAAGATCACGTCATTCCATTTCCTTTGTTGTTCTTAAGATCAGTGTCGGTCAAGTTACTTGAAAAAAGTAATCAGTAAGTAATTACTGATTACTTCCCCAAAAAAGCAATCCCATTACTTTACTGATTACTTATTTTCGAAAGTAATTAATTACTTAGTTACTTAGTTACTATTAGATTATTCTGTTATTATATGTTACCTTATATATGTAATCAAAGTAGTTGAATTAGAATACTGCTGTAGATCACATTATACCCTTTAATATAGAGTGTGTGAGCTGTATGTAGTTTAGTTCTCATTATACTTTTGAGTTAACAGAACATATTCACATATTAGTTCATTAGATAAATGTGCATCACTCTGTATCCTGGATCAGCTGTGAATGTCTTACACTGTTTTCTTGAAATGTTTTATTGCTGAATCATGTGAAGAAGGCTGTAAGAAGGAGACTAGGTGTCTGGGCAGAAGAGATAAAACCACATTCCTTACCCCCCTTCCTACTTCATACAGAAAGACAGGGAGGCAAGGTCAGGAGCCAGGCTCGCTAAGAATTAGAAAAACATGTGAAGATGCAGCTTTTATGACAAAGAGGGGGGCTGGTACTAGCTATAAAAGTCTGTGAAAGTTGCTACCATTTTGAGACATGTGCCTGACCCTCTGGTAGCATCTCTCCCGTCCGGACGTTGTAATGCTCTGACTGTTGAATTGTATGGAAATAAATGATTGTTGATTGAGCATATATACACCGAGTATTGTCCTTCCTTCAGCCCAAAGATTCAAAGAATTGGGTGATTTTCAACATTACTTTTTAAAAACACGATTTACAACCTGGAGAGGTGATAAAGTGATAGATCTTTCAGCCCAGTTCTACTTTTTCTGCATAATCCATCATACAAAATGTAATCAAATGGAAAAGTCTCTTTTTAAAATTTGTTTTATTAGTTTTAATCTTTTAACTTTATGCATCAAGCAAAAATTTAATTATATGCAACATTCTCTGACTGGAAGAAATTAGTTTAACATTTAAACCTATTTTCTGCACATTCCAGCACATAAATAAAATATTTTTTTGTTTTTACACTCAGTCTTTCAAATAGATGCAAGTAAAACACAGCAGAAAATAAATAAAGTCAAAGACTAGCGGTCCTTTTGCTCTATTTTCACCTGTAAAGCAGGAGTGGGGCAGGCGGAGGTTTACCCTGGTGCAGGTGTGCCGCGGTCAGTGGAAGAATCTGCGAGTTTCTCTGTGAGTTTCCCATTATGTCGTAGCTACTCGGTGCTTATTTAGGGGTTTTCTTCCCACGCACAACGGACACTAATGTTTTGGTCACTTTTTATGGAATCAAACTCAAAGTAAGGTCAGTACTTCCACGCTTTAAACGCTGCACGCTCAAACTCTCTCCCGCACTCGATATATTATCCATTGTTGATCTGCACACAGCTGTTGTCACAAACGTCGCACTCGCTTACATCACTGTCATGAGATACTCTCGCAGAAAAATAACGGTTTTAGTAACGCAGTAACGCAGCGTTCCTACGGGAAAGTAACGGTAATCTAATTACCGTTTTTGCAATAGTAATCCCTTACTTTAGTCGTTACTTGAAAAAAGTAATCAGATTACGCGTTACTGCCCATCTCTGCTTAAGACAGAGAATTCACATCACATTTAAATATTCAGTCATATATGAATATTTCTTGAGCAGTGTTGGGGAGTAACGGAATACATGTACCGCCGTTACGTATTTAAAATACAAAATATGAGTAACTGTATTCCGTTACAGTTACCGTTTAAAAAGGTGGTATTTAGAATACAGTTACTTAGTTGAAATAAATGGATTACACGGCGGTATTTTCCTGTTTCATATTGTGGCGGGTCAGGACTTTGGGTTTTGTTTGACAGCTGTGTTCTGTTGTTCCAGGCGGCAGCGTTACGGTTGCCATGGTGACGCACGCTCTCTGCGACTGTGTGTTTCCTGGGTGAGAGAGCGCTTTTTTTGTTGTTGTTGTTGTGCTAAGCTAATAGGTATGGCGTTATTTTTGTGCCACTATTCTGAGCGCACGTAAAAAAAAGTTTGAGCACACGTAAAAAAAAATTGCAGGTTGTATTTTGAGAAGAAATTGATTTTGAGCGAAGAAAAGCTAAATTTGAGTGAACAAAATTCATTGCTGCGTGCAAAAAATGTATTTCAGTGTTTGCTATTATCCATACACACACACACACACACACACAATAGCAGCCCCTCTTGCTCAGTTTTTGCATTTGCGCTCGCTCGCAATGTGTTGCTCGCGCTCTCAACATTTCTGCCCGTGCGCGCTCAACTCTTTCTGTACACCGTTATATCTGTGCCACACAACCAGCCAATCACAGACTTGGATGCAAAAAAATCTGATTGGCTGTTTTGGTCTCCAATCAGCTTTAAATGACGAAATGCAATATCCCAGAATGCATTTCGTCCAAAACTCAAACGAGGCAGTGGCGGAGGAACACCTTTAATGATATATAGCAGTTGGGGGTCAAAAGAAAGCCATATGTAAAATCTAAAAGTGAGATAGCGGTCAAATAATTCAGAATCTCTAAATTATTATTATGCAGTCCCAATCAAAAGTTTAAAACCATTTGAAAAATGGCAAAAAGTCATATTTTTCATGGTTGGATTTTAACAAAATGTTAACAAAATGAACTTTAAATGTGGATTCATTGTTATTTTCTGTCAGGTAATCACACTGTCATGACGTTCTGATGGCAAAGGCAAAAAAACTTTCCCTTGTTGAACGTGGTCGGGTTGTTGAACTGCATAAGCGGGGTCTCTTGCAGCGTGCCATCGCTGCTTAGTTGGGACGCAGTAAGACAGTGATTTGGATTTTTTCAATAATCCTGAGGGTTATGGAACAAAAAGGCCAAGTGGAAGACCCCAAAAATTTCACCAGCACTGAGCCGGAGGATCCAATTGGCTGTCCAACAATCGTCGACCCAAATTAAGGCCGTTACTGGTGCCGACTGCAGCCCCATAACCATTAGACAGGATCTGAGACTGAAGGGCTTCAAAAACAAAAAACGGCTTCAAAGGCCTCGACTCCTTGAACGCCACAGAACTGACTGTTTGGACTTTCCAACAGCGCGCCAAACATGGAACACTGAAAGGTGGAAGAAAGTTTTATTCTCTGATGAGAAAAAATGTAACCTTGACGGTCCTGATGGTTTCCAGTGTTACTGGTATGACAAGCAGAGCAGACCCCACCTGAGATGTTTTCTACGCCCCATAGTGGAGGGGGCGCCATAATGGCCTGGGGCTTTTTCCTTCAGTGGAAAAACGGAGGTGCAGGAGTGTCAAATGGCCGCTGGCTATGTCCAGATGTTGCAGAGAGCATCCCTCATGACTGAGGGCCGTCGTCTGTGTGGTAACAACTGGGTTTTTCAACAGGACAATGCTTTAGTACACAATGCCCGCAGGACAAGGGACTACTTCCAGGAGAATAACATCACTATTTTGGACCATCCTGCAGCTTCCCCTGATCTAAATCCAGTTGAGAACCTTTGGGGATGGATGGCAAGGAAAGTTTACAATAAATGCCCTTTGTGTGGCTTTATTCACGACTTGGTGATCAACAATAACAGTGGAGCCACTCATTACTGAGACTGTATTTTATTTTACATTTACAGCTATTGTCATCAGTCAGGTTTCCTTTCTTTAATGTTGCATCTTTAGCAAAACCTTAACTAACTGAACTGATTGCTATTACAGTGCAAATGCTATGCACTGATGCAGGTTAAGCAAACTCGTGCTTTGTGCATGAGTAAAAGGCTAAATGTTGTCAGTAAAAGACTCCAGTCTCTGAGCACATTGGCTTTCAGTGAAGAAATAAATCTATTTTAAAAAAAACATGTTATCAGCAAGTTAAGTTGCTCTCATCTGACGTGTCTGTGGGTTTTAACTCAGTGGAAACACAAAGATAAAGTTTCGTAGGAACTCAAAGTCACAAAGATCATTATATTAAAGTGCAAAGTGCAGTGCAAAGCTTATACATTTATGAAAACTGCATTCATTTTGATGTTAATACCAGCTGTGGGCTTTCGATTCAGAAATGAACCTGTCATGATGGGCTGTGTGGCAGGCTGGGTCAGGACCTAAACACAGGACTCAGAGACAGAATACTTAACCAAAGGCCGCAGCTTTATTGCTGGCAAAAAACAAACTAAAAACAAAATACATGAATACTAAAGAAACAAACCAAACATGAACTGCAACTAAGAAACTTCTAACTGGTCATAGATGACGTGACATGGGACCACGGAACTACACATGACACTAGTGATGGTCCGCTTGAAGCTGAAGCTCCGGTGCGTGTGTCAAAAAAATCAACACACTGCTTCAGAAGCACTGTGTCGAAGCTTGATTCGTTTGGCCAGAGTCACGTGATCAGTGACGTCCGAAGCTTCATTTAGAACCTAACTGCTTCGGCATCTGATTCAATGGAAGCGAATCATTCGCGGGATTTGTGGAGTGTTTTGATGGTGACAGATAGCGAACCACTGATCATTCTACTGAGAGATTTGGAGCCAGCGAGGAATAGAGGAGGTTCTGTTGTGTGGGAGAATTTTGAGTTGATTTTTGTCAATCGGGTGGGTTTTCCAGCTTTGTGTTCTGGCCGTTTGCTTTTGTTTTGTGCGTGTTTATTATATCTGAAAACGGGAAAAAGGTAAAATGTCAAAAATCTGCTTCCATAATATAAATATCATTAAATAACTTTAGAAAAACTTCCACTTGATTCTTTACATGTAATGTTGTAAAAATATATATTTTATTGTTTAATTAATCTGAAAATGTTAGTCTGCCAAATGTGCAGCAATTTAATTTGTTTATTCTCTTTAGCTGATAGTTTGTGGGGCCCAGGTAGACTGTATAACTGCATCTCTACCAGTTTCTCTGCACTCCAGCCTCCTCTGTTCCATGTGAAGGGATTTTCCTTAAGGCAGGAGAAATTATCTCCACGAAAAGGAACAGGGTCGGCCATCGCACACTAGAACAAATTCTCTGCTTAAATAAAAATGAAAAAGGGTTACCGTCAATGCATCATGTTTTTAATTTGCAAGTTCATAAGCATTTTCCTTTTCCATTTCACAATCAATTCTACCCCCAGGTCAAAAATATGTCTGGGAAAATTTCCTTAATATAATATTATTTATAAATACACCCCTCCGGCGATTAATTGCATACCTGCATGGAGGCAGGACCTCACAGCAGAAGCCTACTCCATAATGTGTTTTACATTATTACATGTATATATATGTAACGTGGTATTTTTCAATTATTGTATTTACCAACATCAAGAAGTCACAAGCAAAGAAAGACCACACCATGGTGCATATTTAAACAAGGAGAGTTTACTGGTCAAAACTATTTATTAAATGAATAAAACACATTTTCTTAACCACCAAAAAAATACACGTTCAAAGCAACACAACGGAGGCCCAATATCAGACAGGATTCCACTCAGTAGAGTGGGCAATCATAATGAAGCGGTTGGTTTTATTTTGTGGATTCAAGCTGCTCTTCATATTTTTGGCCACCAGATGTCACCAGAGAGGACTGTGTTGAGAAGCTTCGAGTAATGAACCGTTTTTCAATACAAGCTTCTGTGCTTCAGAAAGCTTCATTTGGCCATCACTACTGAGGACTTAAATACACAGGCAGAATAATGAGAGGATGGGGAACAGCTTCACACTGTGACTGGGGGAATGAAACAGACATAAGACATGAAAACTGCATGACTAGAACTATGAAAACATGAGGAAACAACACAGACGACGTGACAATGAACAAGGGAGGCTTAAATACAGACATGAGGTGATCAGGGGGAGTGGAGACACATGAGGGCACAGCTGACACACATGAACCTAATGACGGGACAGGGAGGTAAAACTAAATACAATGAACAAAGAACAGACTCTTTCAAAATAAAACAGGAAACATGATGGGACAGACATGACAGCACAGGCTTGACAACATAAACCACGCAGACATGAGACATGACAAATTAGACACACTAATCAACAAGGGAAACTTACCACAGGGCGAGATGGCACAGTGATTCTACATGAACAAAGAACTAAAACTAGGAAACCTAGGTGCTAAAGAAGACTAAATATAACAAAACATAAACAATGAATATCAAAATGCTATGAAACACAAAAACACTGGGTCAAAAAACCCAGGACTGTGACACTAATCTAACTTAGAATAGCCTTTTAACCCAATAAACACAGTCTGAAACCCAGAGACTAAAAAGTAACAACAACCATAACTGATACAAAACCAAGAAATATTAACCACACTCAAAAACACATGGACTGGGTCACCAGACCAGGACCATGACAGAACCAGGTTGGAATTACTGTGGTTTATGGTTAAAGAAAATATTCTGAAATGAACATATCATACAGAACCTGTCTGACAAAAAACCCAGGATGCCTGACCTGTACCAGAGGGGTGCAGCTTACACAGTGTGTCTACTGTGCAGAGGCTTTGAGTTTAAATGTTGCTTGCCTGTTAATGACTTCCTGTTTAGGTTCATGTCTAATGGTATGATAAAAATAAGAGGCTCGCTCATGACTGGCTTCAAGGCTCGTGACTATCACGTTACCATATAGATTATATTTTATTTGTTATCGTAGGATTAGCATTTCTGAGATATCATAACAAACCTACTGAATTAAAAAGTAACATAAATCACCATCAACAGTAAATGGAAATGTGGATTACTTAATTGCAACACATTTCAGTGACTGAGCAGATTGAGCTGCACAGTTTCACATTTACTGCTGTGTATGATTCTGAGCCACTTGGAGTCCCACGTGTCCATCTAGTGGCCAAACAGTAAAAAAAGGAGAGAAGAGTGTGTGTGACTGGTGCACAGTGGCTGCAGTTCCATGGTGAGAGGCAGCTTACACCAAATGTAGCAGAGATTAATTTAAAATCAAGATGATGATGCTGAGATTCATTTACTGAATTCGACCTTCATACCAACTGTATACTGTCTAGTATAAAGACAGCATACACAGTGTACTGTCAGTGAAGAGGATGGAAATCAGCCAGGACAACTCATGAAGCATCTGCTGACAAGCAGGCCAGCTGACCACAACTTGTAGACTAAAAAAAAAACAAAAAAAAAACTGGAGCTCTCAATAGAAATGATTGTGAGTTGTGATTCTTTTCCCCACACTGAGCCACTACAGCTGACTTTATGCGTTCCCCACCTGCTGAATTCCACTGAGCCTCTTCCCTACTCATGTTCCTGTTTAGAGGCAACATCTTTGCTGGTGTTCTACTTACCTGATTCAAGCTGAGTACCTTGATTAGAAAATTAAATTTAGACTGAAATAAAGTCAGTATTATACGCACTAATATTATTTTTTACTTTAATGTAGGACAAGGTTCAGTTAGCTTTGCACAAACATAGAAGCGTGCTCCAAAGAGCTACTTTTTCACTTTGAGTAAAGAAGTTGAATCAGTACTTTAACTTGTACTGGAGTATTTTTAACACTAGCATCTGTACTTCTACTTAAGTACAGAATGTCTCTACTTTTGCCACCTCTGGTCGACTGAAGCACAAGATCAGTCATACCATGTAGTTGATGGCTCAGCAGCGCCCTCAGGTGGTCATTGGTGTGGCAGGTTGATCCGTTCTTAGTTTCAGAAATGAACTCTGGTTTTTCAAACCCTCACTCAGCACCAGGAAAACAGAGCTATCACTAACCTAAACTAAAAACAATAAAGGATGTAAAAATGGTTTGATTGGAGCCAGATACAGCATTTCACCATATTTACTGCCTCATGAGGCTGACAATGCAATCACATGGTGGACATTGTAAGCTTTAATCCAACTTTTGAGATCTACGATCATGTCTGAGAAGGTTGAGGTGTGGAGACCAACTGAAACAGCACAAAGTCACTCGATGTATTGCATATCACACAGATAAATGTCAAAATAAAATTCATTAAAATACAGAAGCATGTCCTCATTTTGCATGTCCAATAAAATCTAAGGAAGAAACAGATTGTAAATAATGAGACTGATCCAGCTCGTGTAATTCTTAATCTCTCTTTATTGCATTAGAACATACATTTCTCATATATATCTATATATATATATATTTATAAATGTGAATTTGTACACTACAATCTTTTATTGTAACATGTTAGAAAATACTCGTAACGCTCCAAAAACATAGCACTAAAAACAGTTACCAAACAATGATTATTACATTTCCTCATTTTGTTTTGGCCGCCGAGAACAGAAGGAAAGAAAAAGATGGTGGAGTTGAACCTGTGGATGTAGAGGAGGAGAGGACCACTGTGGCACAAGCAGGTGGGCTGTTGCAGTTTTTAATGGCAGCCAATTCATAACTAAACAGAGACGGATGAGGGGAGGCTGGGGTGTGAGGACGGGAGAGCATGGATAGCCACGCAGGAATGAGTCACATGACCACGTAAGCCAGAGAGACAAAGGATCCAATCACACAGGGTTTCACTTCAGTGAAACATTCAGAATCCTCACCGGCCGTCTGATCTGCAGTTAACTTTAAAAACGTGACACACGGTCCACAAACAGAAGCAAGTCAGTAGCAGGTGTAAACCTCAATGTTTTGGATGGTCTGAGCCTCCAGTTTGGTCTCATGTCAGTTAAATTCAATAAACTCGAGACTTCACTGGCTACATCACCCCTCCATCTAAAACACATAAAATGGTGTATTTCAACACAAACTAACATTTTTAAAAAAAATCTAAAATCTAGCAATTAGTTTTTAATGATAATAACCAGATTCAGTGAACAAAACCCCCTCAAAACTCTAAAAACCTCAAAAGATTAGCAACACCTGCTGCCTACAAAATTCAACCCGTGTACAGTTACCATGAACAAGCAGCCAGAGACCAAACCTGCGTCTTTTGTTTTTTTAACCAACTCAAAATTCAACAGAGGAATCTGAAGCAGTTGGACTTACTGAAAGCAGCGTGAGCAGGACAGACAGCAACAACATGGACACTGAGGCACGTTGAGAACAGGGAACAGCGGCGTGACAAAGCAGTGACAGCAGAAACAGTGAAAGTACAGTTTAACCATCTAACGAACACGCACACGGCAAGGCTAAGGTTTAAAAACTAGCAATACGGACAGAAGAACTGGCACTGCAGGGGTTTGCGCAGGTTTGGAGGATGTAAAGGAAGAAGAAGCAAAGTGAGGCATCAAGGGAACATTTAGGATTCAGTTCCCTCTCCGAGCAGTCCTCTAAATGTTCAGCTGGGGTTAAGGGAGTGATTGTCCTCTTGAACACACCTCTCCTCCCCTCCTCATCTTTTAACCAAAGCGTTCCTTTTCTTTTTTAACCTCCCCCTCCTCTTCATCCCACAACATTTGGCAGATTTTCTTTCCATGTATTTGCTCTTTCATTTTTACATGCGCAGACACACATACACACGAAACCCTGTTACCATAAACGACATTTACACACACATACACACACTCTCCCACGAGCAAAGACACAACAGGTGGATGCGTTTAGATCCAGTGTTACAGCGGTCGGGTTTGTTAGCAGAGCTGAAAGACGGTTGGCAAAATGCACAGACTCGTGAAGTCTGTTACTGATATGACAATCAGCGCTACAGTGACACAATATAACTGTACTGGTACAAAAGTGTTTTACAAATGAGATCGTTTTTCCCACCTATTTGTCCAAGAGGTGCATTCAGATTACCTCTGAGCACAAGTGTACAACACTGCAGTTCCCAAATGATAAATCAATTAGGGCCAGATTTATTAACAATCTGAGTTTTAATTAACTGCAAACGGTTAATTAACTGTTTGTATGCTTTATTTTTTACTTATTCCTTGTGGGGCTTTGACAAATCTCACAAGGAATGTTGCATTTTTTGGAGGGGAAGACGTTACGATGTGTACGCAATTGGTGCAGGTGGAGATCTAGAAGTTGTGAACAAAACTGTTTTGTGCTGAGGTTCGCAGGCAGGTAAATCACTGACTGCTTTATAATGCAAACTGCAAAGCTCACAAAGTCTCTGCATTCATTCTCTCAGCAGTGCGCATACACACGGAGCTCCGTGACATCATAAAGTGACTTTCATTCAGTTGTTTTTTTCTAACTTCTGTCTAGTTTTGGATCATTATTAATAAATCTGACCCACGCTGCAATTTCAAATTAGTCATTCACCAAGAAAAAAAAATACTGTTTTATAAATATTTACTGAATTTTATATTTTTTGGGTTTCATTTTTTTAGTTGGAATTAAAAGAGTCAATTTTCTGCAATTTTGTAAACCAGACAATAATTCCGCCCCTTGCACCCCTATAAACAAGATAAACATACATTTACCTACATTTAAGACATCTCATGTTTCCTTCCCTCCCCTCCTCCTCTCTGTGAGTAGTATTGTGGTATTATGATGTTAGATTCCTAAGGCAGTATCACAGTACAGTCCATAGAGAAACAACAGCAGTACAGAAATACACTGACTTGCCCAGAACCTTACATCCAGCTCAGGTGGATCACTGATGGCTTCTGGCTGTTTTTTTTTCTTTTTTTTAAGCCTCTGAATATTTGGTTGCACTTTCCAAAATTGAGGAGAAAAAAAGATTCTGGAGGTAATTTAAAACTGAAATCTCCTTTCTTGTGGTGCCCTTGTAGCGCAGTGGGCTAAGGCACATCCCAAGTTCTTGCGACATCATTGGTTTGAAACCAGCTCATGACCACTGTCGCCATTTGCTCTCCTCTCACCCTTCCCATCACGTTCCACTGTGGAAAAGCTACAGGTTATAATACCACCACTGGTTTTGGTTTTGGTTATAACAAATATTAATGTAATTCAAAAGCTGATACTGTGATTTTGAAACCCTGACATTTGACTTTATGTGTTTTTGTACAACTAAAAATTAGAGAGGCATTTTTGGGGCGCATTTATTGTTAATCACTTTTGGCTCTGGAAAATTGTTTATATTGTGACATTTGTAAGATGATGATTTAACTGAAACTGTTTGAACAGATTAAGCTGTACTAACGACTTAACTGTATTAGTTTAGTGCAAAACTAATCTTTCGTTTCAAGATTCAACTCACAGCATTTGGTTGAAATTCGACCTACTTTTACTGCACCCACAACAAACAGAACTATTTCTACATAACACACCTAATGACTACTTTTAAACATAAAGGTAATAGGAACTCGTACGCACATGCACAGACTAATTCAGGTTTCTGGTACAGATTAAGACGTGACAGAGACCACAGTGGAGTGTGATGGGAATCAAAAGCTCATTTTTAAAAATAAAAGTTTACAGAGCTTGTAGATGTTATCGATACTACTCGAGGCTTCCAGTAAATTCAGTGGCTCAACTTTCAGATATAGAGTTCTGGGCGAGAGCTGGGCCGGCAGCCGTCCGGCGTGACGTGGGTTGGTTCTGGCACTGAGGTGGCCAATTACTGAGTGGTCTACAATCAGCTGGGGACAGCTCAGGCAGCTCGGGTTGCCCATTTTTTTCATGTTGTGCTAAGATGAAAAAGGTTCAACTATACACTATGATTTTTAGACAGTTACTATCAGGTGACAACAACTAGAGGCACTGAAGCGTCTGCGAGTGCCACAACCAACCCGGACGTCTCCTGTTTGAGTGATATTGTAGTGCGTGTA
This sequence comes from Maylandia zebra, assembly GCF_041146795.1. Taxonomy (NCBI): domain Eukaryota; kingdom Metazoa; phylum Chordata; class Actinopteri; order Cichliformes; family Cichlidae; genus Maylandia; species Maylandia zebra. The sequence continues at coordinate 4,403,360 of NC_135179.1, forward strand.
GTCTATAGTACAGTAGCATCAACACAATGGTCCAATAGACAGATCAGATAGAAGATATCATACAGATGGTCCAATACAGTTATAGTACAACATCTATACATTGTGCGTTTTTTTTTTGTTTGTTTTCTTATATTTTTCAAGAGATCTCAGGGGTTAAACTTGGTCACCATTACATCACTGCTGTAAGACGGGTAAGGGATTAAAAGAGTGGTGGGCAGAGCCATAGAAAAACAGTGTTTGATCTTTAGAGTCTTGCAACTTGGCGTCAGGTGTGGAGAACCACTTCTAGAGTGCAACACTGTCAGAAATAAACAGAATATGCCAGTTTAACAGGGTGGCAGTAATAGAGCAATAAAGTAGGCAAGTTTAATAATTTTGAGGTAGAGTTTTGGAGAACTTGTTCAGTGGTTCCACAAAGAGACTTTAGTTGGGCGGCCTGCCCGGTTATAATTTGCAACTCATTTTTCAATTTTTATCCGTGGACAACTGCCTCGCTCTTTGGATGAAAGGTAAGTCACTCCTAACCCTGACCCTCTAAGCCTTTCTTCCTCTATCAGCCGGCTTACTCGCCAGATCCAGGATCCGTGATGTGTTCCATGTAGGTTCATACGTTCCATTACTCAACTACATCCACCAAAAAGATTTCGTCCCACAGTCATGCGTACTCCAAGTCAGCTGTTGACAGTAATTCTTGTTCTGCTCTGAAAATCAGCTTCGACCCAGAGGTCTGCCGTATCCTTGGCAACACTGTTTTCTCACATCAAGAGGGACCTGGAGTTGACTCCATGCAGGAGTTTGTGGAGTTTACATGTCTTTACTTGTTGGGAAAGGTTTATGTAGCCATCTAGTCCCAGTAAACTCAGATACTCTTACATCATTTCCTAATTAAATAATTTTAAATAAATAATCAGAACCTGCAGCAGGTGGAGAACTGTTTCTACTGCTCCTACGCTGAGCTCACTGCAGAGCAGAACAAGGATGGCCTGTAGATGCAGCTGATTATTGCTATTTACCATGAAAATGTTTGCATTCTTTATTGTTTTTTTTATTTTTTAAGAAAGCATGGGTGCACCTATTTTCATGTGCACGTGCATACATTTGCACGTACACATGACCCTTACTAACACCACAAATACAGTCTAACTCTGTGCGAGAGCTGTTATTCAGCAGCTGGGTCACTGTGAATAGACTGACGTGCATCCAAATACACTGACATCACTATTCAGTGTGGCTACAGGGGCAAAAAACCAGGCCAGACTGAAGAGAAGCCACAGAAACTAAACCCGAGATCGTTATCAAGTTATCCATGAGAACTTTTTGAAAAGACTTATTAATAAGTCTTATGAAACTTAAAAAAGGTAAAATATTATTTTAAACCAGAGGTAAGACTATTAACTTATCCTAGCAGCACTCCAAGGACAAAACCTCTCCCATGTTTTCTATAACAGTTGTGAATTTTGCCCAGATCTCAGTTTACCAGCTCCAAATCAATTCCACTGTCGTGCAGATGATTGAATACTGGATGATTTTTTTTTTAAAGCCATCACTCTCATTAACCTTAACATATGACATTTTGTGCTTGTGGAAGTTCCCTATCTGAGTCATCCGGAGAGCCCTAAAAATTTCTAAAGAGCTGCTGCAAAGTCCTCTCGGATACCCTGACCAAACCTTCTGTCTATCCATGGCTCTGGTTCCAAAACAGGGTTAAGGGTTAAGTTAGGGATCAGGACACTGAGGACTTCAAAGGGTTAAAGGACTAAAGGGTTTACAATACTAAGGTGTTTAAGGAGTCTGGATGATGAGTTATTGAAGTTAGGCAATGACAGTCAAGGTTTACAGTAATGAGAGATTTACCGAGATACAGGAGCTGAGAGATTTATGGATGGAGAGGTTAGTATGAGTCTTATGGGTGGGCAACGTTAGGATATGACTGTGGCCTCCGTAACTATGGCAGGATCTTCTATGTCAGCTTTACTTTGGACCATCCGCAGCTCCAGCTGGGGCGGACTGGGCCTCCGACCAGGACCTGCTAACTCTGAGGGCGAGAGGGGCAGGTAAGGGTCACACAAAATTCAATTAACCCGCAAAGTTTGATTGTGCAAAGTTTGGAATCTGAAGACAGGTGTCATGAACAAACTGCCATTCATGCAACGCATTTAAAAGCAGTTATGCAGGAGAAGCCAGTAACTGATAACAACAGGAGCAGAAATCCAGACTTTATCAATGAGCTGCTGTAGTGAGGACCCATGCAGGTAAGAAATATTACTGCTAGTTTTTATTTTTACCACCCAAAATTTTTTGAAACTCTAAAGTAAGACGCTGTTTAAACTGATTTCACATAATTGTTAGTGTTTTTGTTCATGAAATTCAAACGAGGAAAGCTTTAGACGCTGATAACTAGTTCTGTTATTCTCACCATGAGCGTAGGATATGGTCCTCTGGATAACGTGATGCATCACTGAAAACGTTTTCTCACAGGCCGTCTGAGAGACAGAAAAGAAAAAACAAAACAGTAATTTATCTTTTTTCTTCCTGACTTCAAATATGTCACCTTATCTTTTATTTACTTAGCTGTATTTCCACCATATTCCTATTCCTCAAACTTTCAGTTACTTTGGACTGAGCTCCAAACAGTTTTTCTGTGTTTGTTTGTGAGTGTGTACCTTTAGGTCAGTGGGGTAGTGATGTGTCCACGCTAGCAACATAGCAGCAAACAAGTCTCCAGTTCCTACAAAGACAGCATCCACTTTGGGAACTTCTAATCGCACTCTCTGTGTTGTCCTGCTGCCATCTGGACGAACTGAACAGCACAACAGACACACAACAGGTTAAATTCCTGTATTAACTCATTCACTGCCAGCCATTGGCAGTGAATGAGTTAAACCCATTGACTCATTCACTGCCATTGACGGCTATAGACGTCAATGGCAGTGAATGAGTTAATGTCAAACTACATTCCTAATCCTGTCGCCTACCATGACGCTGGCTGCCCAATGACACCAGGAAGCGGTCTCCCAGTCTAGAGGGAAGATCAGAGGACGTAATAACCACTGTGTCTGGGCCCATCGCATGGAGGAGGTCCATTACCTACAATCAGAACATGAGATACAGAAGTATGAAGCTGGAAAAGGCAAAAAGACAAACTCTACTTTTACAGCAAGAACTAATGTTCATGTAGAGAAGAAAAACAGGATAAGTAGATATGTTACCTCTACAGCGTCTTTCTCTGTGCTGATGTTTTTCCCCGTCAATAATCTAAAACACAAGCAAACAATCACAACAGCTGCAAAATAAATAACGTGTGAAAACATAGTTGCAACAAAGACCCTGAAGACACTAAATCAAGACTCTTTCATGAACAGAACCTGATTCAGTCTGATTCTGCAGGCATACAGACAAACCAGCAGGTGGAGTAACTTCACAATAAAGCTGTGACAGATGTGAGATTCTTAAACTGCTTAATATTACTGCAAAAAAGAGGCTGTAAGGGTTAAAAAAAAAACTTCACATGTGACTGTGGAGATCATAAAAACGTCATTTAAAACCTAAGCAGCAGATGTTACACTTTTAAGAATTTATAACAAAGAATCTGATGGCTTCTTCTGTTAGGTCCACTGAGTCCTACTATAAAGGAGGTAAAAATAAGGCTTTAAATCTTACCACGTTAAATGACTTAGTGCAGAAAATTGTTTTCTTATAGAGACACTAATATACATTCAAAAAGGTTTTCAAATAGTTTCATGTTTATTAATGTGATGAGAAAACAAACAGAACGCGAATGACATAATGCAAACTATTAGGACTGGGCTTCAACCACCATCTTTACTTTTCCACGAGCAGGCCGACTAACAAGAGGTTCAATTTAGCAGTTTCCATCAAAATGCTTCAAGTTCCAAATTATTCGAATTGTGTATTTTAAAGATCATTATATATAGCGTCAAGCTAAAACTGTACCTAATGTTAGCTGTTAGGCTATTATGCTGCTTTACAGGATGCACTAATCACTCTGCCTGGGTCCATCTCGTGGTCCATGACCTACAGATAATGGACCACTAAAACAGTTTGAACAGACTACAAAAACAAGATCAAAGCAACTGTCAGAATTTTTTTTCTTCTGTTGCTGAGCTGACAAATTACTTTCGACTTAATCAATCATTACTGTACTTGAATGGCACTAACCCTATTCTGCACTCTCCTGCTGGTATAACCTTTGAACTGGAGCGTGAATCAGACTTAAGCTTGTTCCAAAAACAGCAAAGCTCTAATGATGCAATCTCACTGTGTGATCTCAGGGTATAGAGGAGTGCTAAATACTAGGGCTGCACGATTAATCGTTAGAAAATCGCGATCTCGATTCATACTTATGTGCGATATCATTTCCAAATGACAACGATTTAAAAAAAAAAAAAAAAAAGACGACGACGATTGTACCGCATTTTGATCCGGGACGTAATCTGCATGAAAACAAGCGCTCACTCTTCCTGCTCAACAAATGACAAGGGCGGAGCCTTATACCACGTGATACAGAAGCTGGCTGCTAAAATTAGCAGGGAAAAAACAACGGAGAGCACGTCAGGGATGACGAGAAAGTGACAGGAGAAAATCCGTCCCGGTCAACCACCCAAACATCAATAACGGGAACCTTATACAGCGCTTCCCTATACCCGTCGAACTCCCGCAGGCACAAAGAAATTACGGAGGCTATCACTTATCACCTGACCAAAGATATGGCTCCCATCAACACTGTGCAAAACGAGGGATTTAGGAAAATGATCAACACCCTAGACAAACGCTACACAGTGCCGTCCCGCAACTATTTTTCTATTGTTGCACTACCTGCTCTATACACGCAGCGTCGAGCAACGGTGGAGACGGAATTTCAAGCAGTACAACATTTTGCAGCAACAACAAAACGTGAGACATTTGTTGTTTTTATGTTTATTTATTGTTTTTATGTTCAGTCTCAACTGTTACGAAGTTGATGTGCAGTTAATAAGTGCAATAAATATTTATACTGGAAAAGAGAATCGTGATCTCAATTCTAAGCAAAAAAATCGTGATTCTCATTTTATGCAAAATCGTGCAGCCCTACTAAATACACAGTGACAGAAGAAAGGATCCATCTTTATTTACACAACCGCTATTTATAAAGAAATATTTAGAGAGGAAATAAGTAACTGATTAAAGTAATGTATTTTCAAAGAACTCAAGTCATCTTGGATTTACAGTGCTTAAATTAAGAATACATAAAAGAGATTCTCATAAAGTGTGGAAGGAAAAATTAACAAGAAAGATAAGAGAGGATACAAGGGGAGCAAAGATGTATTTTTGGGACCACAAAATGGAAGTATTAGGTAACATAAGTGGCATTACATAAAGACCGTTTGCACCAATATACTCAGAAAATCAGAACAACTACAAAACCATTCAGGGAGAGTTTGTCTCAGACATGAGCAGAGGACCGTTGTAAGGACTCACAGAATGTGTGTGTGATTGCATCTGCTCACATGTAGCGGTCACTGTCAGGGAACCAGGCAATAAATAAATAAAATGAAATAAAAACACTCTTTATGAGACCGACTTGCTCACATTATTACATTACATTATTATTACTTTGCAGATTACACTTAACTTAGGGATCAGGGTTCGGAATTAAGCTGTGATGATTAAACTTACCTGTAAGAGGATTGGGAATGCATTCATGTCAATGAATGTTCTTACTAGGGAACTAAAGTAATGCATTCACTTCCTGTTTAAAAGGAGTTCTTCCTTCTTGCTGTCACCAAGGGCTGCTCATTGGTGACCATATGATCAACATCTAGTTTTTACCTTGCAATATAAAGCACATTGAGACAATGACCATTGTGAACTGGCACTATATAAATAAAACTAAACTCTGGCAATAATATAAGGCTTTGTTATGCAGTGATATTAGTCTACTAATCAGAAGGTGAATGAACAGATGGTCACAGAGTCGTCAAATTGTCAAGACTGAAAACACTTTTACTTACTCAGCCTCAAACTGGTTAGGAGTGATGATGTCAGCAACAGGAACCACCTTGTTCTTATAGACGGGATAAAGATTTTGAGGAACATACTGTGGAAACAGAGTCACACAAACACAGAGGACTTCATCTGTGGGCAGAGTTAATACAAAGCTTTTCTCTGATGTTTGTTTTCATGCTTTTACATGATCAACACAAACTGTCCGCATAATGTAATACATACACAATATAGACACACACACACACACACAGTAGATATATATACACACAGAGTGAGTCACTGTGTATATGTAATACTGTCAGATCACAATAATCCCTCTGTCATGAGAAATTAGTCTTGTAACACACCCACAGAACACGAACACAAATATATATATTTGTATAAACACACACACACACACACTTAATCCCACCCACACAAAACTGAAAGGCACAAAATTCCTTCTTAAAAACAACAGACATCAGCATGGACACACATACAACAGGGTACACGAATAATCAGTAATCTCACCATAGATCCATGATCTCCGAGGACGGGGTCACACACTGAAACGACAAAAAGATACTGAGAGTGAGAGCACACCAGCAATCAGCGCATTACATAAACACACTGCAGTGATGGGAGGCATGAAAGTGGATTTGGAGATGAGCGCATCCAAGCTGGGAATGAGACTGACAGAAAAACCTATTATCCATTTTTAAAGTATTAAAACAGAAGACCTGGAGACCCTGCTTTGGGCTATACTGTTTATTACATATCAGTTTAGGAAATGACCAATTTAATACTTTTTCTCATTATTGGAGCCTCTGCTGTGGTGAAGGCAAAAATGTAAGTTTAGTTCTGAGGGTGGAGTTGGACATCAGGTCTTGAAAGGTAACTATGCTATAACTCTGGAACTGATCTGATCAAACATCCATAAACCCATGCATCTTAACCACTTATCTAATCAGACTTTTATCCAATCCCTACTCTCCACACAAAAAAGTCACATTGAAATGCTTCCATGTGTTTCTAACTGCAGTAAAAAATGTACAACCTGTTACTGGGAAGATGTTGATGAAATAATGAACTAATAAGGCAAAGATTAAACATCCAGTAATGTTCTGATATGACAAATAAATATGTGTAATACAACCAGAAACACGCATACAATTACTCTCACTTCCATAAAACACCCATGCTGTCTTACAGTCACTGCTCTCCTATGTTATTAAAGTATGACAACATTCAAAAGCATCTCGCAGCAGCAGCAGCATGTAACACAGGATCTTCTATAAGTGCTTAGGTAAACACATTGTGCAAAACCCAATGTTTGCTTATTATTTTGAGCAGAGGCAGTAAGTCTCACTGTGTATCTACTATTACAGTGTCCACAGGCAAAACTGCAACAGTCTTGATTTGAGTCAAACTGAGTGGTGTGACATGAGAAAAAAATCCTTCAGGCTACAGAGTCATCCCTGGAGTGAAGTGGATCTACTTTGAATAAGCTGGTTAAACAATAAATGCCTTTGCTGCCTCACCAAAAATGTGTTTAAACTCTGATAACGAAGGCTTGGCTTGAATGTAAAAGCATTCGGCCCAGGAGCCAAACCTCTCATCTTGATAAATCTGAGACTGACCTGTGGAAGGACGCTGCGGTTGTTTTTGTCCCTCCCACTCTGTCCTCCACCACATCTACCACTCTAAAAGAAACCTGTTTTTCCTCTGAATTATTTACTTAAGTTTAAGTTGAAATCCCCAGTAAAAAGACACTTTTCTTAAAATTAATTAAAAGTATGACCAAAACAATCTGATTGCAGTTTTTGCCATAACTGAGCAGTTCTACTAACTGCAAGAATTTCCTAAAGGTAACAAAGGTTACAGCTTTATTACAGCCAAATGCTCAGTCACAGCAGTGGATCTTTTGTTGCATTTAATGTGATTCTTGTGCCCTTCTCACTCTGTGAAACCATGTGTTTGCTTACCGTACACCAGGTTGGGATTGGCTCTCTTTAGCTCCTGAACAATGTCCACCACCATCTCCAAGAAGGACGTGTCTCTGGTGTACCCTGCAGACATCACACACACACACACACACACACACGGAAGAGACAGAGCAGAGAAATTATTATAGGCTGTGTATGAAAAGATTCATAACTAACTATACTTTTTGATTTCTGTTAAAAACTGTAAACTTAAACTGCTCTGTATCTCAATAATGGCACCCAGTTGAACTTAAACTTACTTAAATCCAAACCGATTCTCAGATTTACCTTAAAAAGTTTTTACAGAAGAAAATTGTGACTTCTTATCTCTTTTTTATTCCCGTGGTCAAAATTGATCTACTGCTTTGATAAATGTAGATAACATGTGTTATCTACATTTGGCACACAAGTACATGATGCTAAAAAAAAGTAAGAAGACTGCAAGGAACTTATTTAAATTTAACCTCAGGGGGATCTAAAAATCAACTCTGATTAAACTAAATTAAACTGTCCAGATATCTGCATTTTGAGCAGCGGTACATGTGAAAAAGTAGGACACCCACCTGTTAAAACATAGTCATAGTGGTGCACGTTGTTCAGTTTGATCCCCTCATAAAGAACGTGAAGCTCATCTGCTGTCAAGACCTGACCTTTCCAGTGAGAATATCCTTCAGAAAGCACAGGAGAGATGTTACTGTGTTTGCTGTGAAGAGACCAGTGGATAAAACACACTTCTCCTGCAGGGAAATGTGAGCTTTTCAACCAATTCACAACAAGTAAATCAAAGAAAGTTTAAATGAGAATCAAACATGACGTGATGTGATTAGAAAACTGTACAATGATACTTTAATTAGTCGAGCCTCTCTCTGTGTGAGTTTGCTCCAGTCCCTCTTTCAGATTACTTCCTGTTTTATTCTGAAGGTCAGACCCTCGTGTGGTTTTCTTTCCTCCTTTATTATTTGTATTTTTTAATGTTTGCTTAGGCTCAACTGTTCCCTATTATTCCTCCCTTCCTGTCTGTGTCTATGCCCTCAGTCTTTTTCAGGGTTCACACACAGGATAACTTTTCTACCCACATTTCATAATATCTAATGTTTCATTATATCACATCTTATTCACTGACATATCAAGATTTTACATTTAATATCTCATTTCAATTAAACCTTGCAAACATCATCCAAAGGATAAGACAAACACCCTGATCATAAATTCCTGAGAAGGTCTTTGTGCCCCAGACATGTCTTTACCCCACAACCCAGAATTTGAATCTAATTGCATGAAGAACGCACACACATACATGCACGCACACACAGACACACACACACAAACACACAGCAGACCTGATACCTGCAGACACAGTATCTGGTTAGACAGGGACAGAGTGGAGGCTAGCAGCAGGACAAAGACGTACATGCTCCACTACACACACACACACACACACACACACACACACACACACACACACACACACACACACACACACACACACACACTGTGTTTGTGTGTTGCCTCAGCATGTGCTGAATACTGTATACAGGTGTGCATGTATGTGAAGTGGCCACAAGCATATAAGCCAGTGTGGAGGGTGTCTGTCTGCACATGACAGGTTTGCTGCAAGCTGGTGACGTCGTGGCTCCAGGTGAGTCACAGCCAGGTCACGTGGTTGTGGTGGGGGTTCTGGTTGCTAAGCAACAAGCCAGGAGAAAGCCAAAGGGGGCTAAGAAAAGAGATGAGCAGTCAGAGTGGTGTGTGCGTGAGAGGGAGGGCAAAATGAAGGCAGGCCTTCAGATAAGAGCTGCTTCTGACGTCATCGCACGCTGCTGTCGCAATTTCCCAACGCCCGCTGCTGTTTACTGCTGCGTCGCATGGCCGCTCCCAGCGTCTCTCTCTCTCCATCATCTCTCTCTTTGATTCATTTTCTCTCCTCTCTCCAGTTTTTTTCCTCTCTGTTCACCTTCTCTGCCCCTCTCCTCAGCCGCTCTTCTCTCCCTTTTCAGATGAAAACGTCTTCTTCAATATATCACACCAAATTACACACTCTCCTCTGAGAAATTGCAAATGTAAGATCTGATTAAAGTCTGAGGCATTTCTGCGTTAAGGTCACTCAAACAGAATCCCACAATTGATGTGAGGACTTTTTCTTCTCTTCTCCACAACACACCGTCCTCAGCTGTATCACTGTCTACTCTGCAAGTGGATTGATAATAACAGTGAGCTTACAACCTGTGATTAGATTACTCACTCCTGGCTTTAACTCGTCCCCAAGGGTTTAAATTGAACTCCAGTAATTCTCTAAGACAAGAAATGCAAGAAAAAACTAATTTCAGAAGGACTGTGTGGAAAATTCTGGAGTTGGCTCAACTTTTCCTGCAAAACTATCCAATGTCATCCGGAAAGTGATAATGAAAAAGGTGACACTGATTCAGTAATTCACGGTAAAGGAGCTCCAGCCTGTACTGAGTGTATAAGAGAACATACTATTCAGAAGTTGGACATTTCTCTTTTGTAAATTATTTTTTGTATGTCCTATGAAATATTCTAAAGAGAAACCGGATTTCTGATTTTCGTGAGCTATAGGTGATAGTTATCTAAATTAAACCCAAAAAAGGCTTCAAATTTTTCACTGTGAGATTTCACTATATATGCACCAATAGGACCCAAAAGCAGGACACAGAAAAAGGTAAAGAAACAGAAGATAGACATTAAATAGCTATTTACAAAGATCAATCTCAGTGGGTTTGGGGTTTTCTTGAACCAGCTAACACAAAGAAAGCCTACTTAAGTTGAATCTAACCTCTCAGGTACATAAACTTTCTTTAAAGCTCACATGTCTGTCATGAAACGTGACCTAGGCAGTAGTTGAAAATACTGAAAAAGGCTGCAACAGGCAAATATAAATACCACCATCTGCTGCTGCTACATTTAAGCTCCAGGCTCGCCCACATGACACTTATCCTACAAAAACTCCTACAATTATGTTTAGCCTCAGTCTGCAACATCACCACAGGTCACTTTCACTGTTTTTAAGCTCACTATTATCTGTGTCGATAACAACTCCGTACAAAACAATCTGAGGCTGACTTCAAAGCAGTTCACTCGTCAATCAGACTTTCAGCTTACAGCTAAGTCAGCAGTAACCGTATGGAATCGGTTGCATTAAACCATAACACGAGGGGGTCGCACTGTCTTTTAGGTCACGTGAAATCAGATATGCAGATAAATTAGTTTACCACCCACAAACAAAATCAAACCTTTGTTATGATCTACTATTTCTTGACTCCACTATGAAGCAACAAGCAACAGCTGGACAAATATGTTTGTTTTCACAGCTGATTCATTCTTCAGATTCAGTTAGCTTGGATTCCATGAAGTGGGGCCACACATCAGTGCGACAAAGGAGACACGGTGCAGATTATTCACTCACGTCTGGCAATCAGATCCAAATATTATGGCTAAATGTGACAGAGAGATGATGCAGACAGCCCAGAGGCGATGTCTGCATCATCTCTGTAACAAGATGCATCATCACTGCAATCATACAAGTTCCTTCAAATCAAATTAGTTCTGTCACAAGTACGCCTTTGCAGAAATTTTACACATCTCTTTCAATTATACTGATTAGATTTTAAACTTTGAGAGTCATCAATAAACTTTCATAATTATTTAACCCCTTAACATACAGCTAATAAGCTTAAGGATGTAAAAAAACAAAACAGTTTTACTGGAGAGCCAATTAAGCAACTTCAGATTTTCACGGCTCATATTAAAAAAATCTCATAAAAGTATAAAAATGAATTTTTCATGAAATGGGATCTTTAGATGATTCTTCTTAAAGAGAATAGAGATGGCACCAGATCAGCAGCATCATGTCCAATAAGAGAGAGACAGAGATGGAGCTTGTATAAAATGTGAATGGCGTTCATCTCCCTGCAGCTATATCTGTGTTTCCAAGCTGTTCTGGTGTCTGAGCATGCAGCCGCTGACCTCCACAGAAACTCATTTATCTGTCGAGTCGTCAGCCTCGGCACGGTCGCTGCCTCGAAGGGAACCATGTCTGTTAACACTCGCCAACACCTCATCACGACACCGAGGGAACTGACTGACTCACACACACCCACATAAAGCAGGCACGCACGAACTGAGAGATACACAGGCTAAGTCAGTGGCCTGACCTGTATGGTTGGAGAACTGGACGGAGTTGATTGAGTCCACCTCAAACCCTAAAAGCTGAAAACAGAAGACACAGAAAGAAAACAGTTGTCAGAAGATATCAGGAGAACACACTTTTACAGCTCGGCTGTGTTTTAAAGACTTCATTCTGTAGTCTCAGGCTGCTGGTGTGTCTCAGGTACCACAAGGAGTTCACTGGTGATGATGTGTGAGGCACCAGGTTATGACATTAGTGAGATATACTTATTCCTAACAAAGCTTTCATCTTTTCAAAGACCGAGAGCATTATGTCTTAACTGGAACATTGCTGGAATATTGATGCTTTCATTGTGGAGGAGTTGGACCCTCGGGCAGCACAGTGATGCCCAGTGGTTAGCTTTGTTGCCTAACAGCAAGAAGGTCCTGATCTAGCTGGGGCCTTTCTGTGCAGAGTTTGCATGTATTCTGGCTTCTCTCACGGTCCAAAGATATGCCGTTAGGGGGGGTTAGGTTAATTGGTGATTCTGAATGTGAGTGTGAATGGCTGTTTGTCAGTCTGTGTTAGCCCTGCGACAGACTGGCAGTGTACTAGAACAATTATTAAAAAGATTTAGAAATATGGTCATTACATCGTCATGATTCCATCACCATGTTTGGTTTGCATATTAAAATATTTAATCTGAGTTTTCTCCACAAGTAAGGGTTTATTGGTTGCGGCAAAGCAGTAATTGCCCACCTTTGAGCAGTGGGAGAAATTATCTGTGATGACTTAACCAAGTTAATTTTCTTCATGAAAGCAGAACAAGAACAGAAGGGCAGACACATTGGTTTCTGGGTGAACAGTTTGATTGAGTTTAATGTATAATGTGTTACTTCTCCATTGTGTCAAGTCAACCTCAAAGAGAGGATAGTCATTTGTCATTTTTAATGCAAAGGCTCACTAAAGAACAGTCCTTCTCAGGTTGACTTTGGCGGTTCAGTTGTAGCTAACTAGATAGCCTCAGTGCCTTTGTTTTGTGTTTGTGATATTAAATCAACATAGTAAAGCTGCAAAATAATGAGCTGAAAATACTTTAGTACTGTAAAGTTGAACATGAAAAAGTCAAACTGCAATGGAGGGAAAAAGAAACACACTGTTAGACTTCATTTAACCTTGATGGATATACAGACATCGTCTAAATGTAACTTCTGCTGAAGTCTGCACACAGATCTGCAAGAAACAGCTCGTGGTGTCCTCACTCTCTCTGTTTCTTAACAGATTTGTTTTTATAAATTACCCCAGAGAGAGAGAGAGAGAGAGAGAGACACCCACACATGGCTCATCCACGTGCTGAGTTAATTGTTATCTGAATGTCTTTATTTTAATTGAGCTAAAGCTGGCAGAGTGAATGAGGTCTTTGTTCTTTTCAACTGACTGTGACTTTGAGATACAAGAATCCTCTTTCAGAGAAGAGCTCCTCCACCCACCCAGGAACACAGTGTAGATATTAACTTTGACCTTGTACGGGTTTCTGAAAGGTGGGACACTGTATTTATTTCAGCAGCGTGAAGCATTCAGAAAACACGATTAACATGCAGAACAATTCACTGCAGTCACATTACACTCCTGTGCACACAGAACTGAATGAATTATGACCTTTTTTGATATATTAATATTTGCATTATCCTTCAAGGAGAGTCTTCTGTTGTCCTAACTTACAGGACTGTCAGTGATCATGTTACACTTTAAACCTCAAGTGATCGTTGCCTTGCCAAAATATTTAATACAAATTTCCTAAATAAAGCGAGGTAAATGGCTAAATGTGGCAATGAAAATTGCTCCCTGTGTAGCTACAGAGCAGATTTCCAAAAGGGATCAAGCCCACTGTTGTCTGGACATCCTGGTGTCCCTCTCTGTCTCTCTACCTGGAGCCAGTAGTTGCCTTTACAGACGAAAACACCTGCTAGTCTGGGACTAACTTCCTACTGGATGTCCCTGACTCCCCTACCCCAAACACTCTATTTCCCCCTCTTAAAAAACAGTTTTTAATGTTAAAATAATCCAAATTGTAATTACTGACCAAAGCAAATTCGACTGCAGTTTCTCTATAATCAAACAACTGCTGCTGTTTGACTTGTTATTGTATATTTTTAATCTAAATATCATACTAGTATTTTGGTTTACTGCAAAGTACATGCTGTCCAAGAAGTCAGTGCTTCAGTTCTGATAAACACTCATTCATTTTATGTAACTTTCACAATAAGTTGTTTGCTATTTTTACATTATAAGAAAATTAATAAACAATTGCCCCATAACTTTAACGTTTCAATATCAATGTAAAATAATATGCAGAACATTTGCAGCATTTTGGACTGCATGTACCTAAAAAAACATGGCAGCTTTGAGCATAACGCTACTTTCAATCCTATTCAAGATATAAGACTGTTGTTACTCATAGTAGTAGTGGGTGTGGTCAATAAATGCATGATGAGGTTGGATTTTACCATTTAGGAATTCTTTCAGCTTCAGTTTTCAAATTTCAGTCAATTCAGAAGTGATTTTGAGCTTCCAGCCTATCACCTCCCGTCTGTTTGGAAACATCTGTTTCTTTGCTGTGACTACACAAACTGTCACTGACATTTATCGCAGCGTGTTCTTTTGCCTCAGCGTGGATCCAAATTGTCCGTTGATGCAAAACCGTGTATTTACAGCGGATGTACATGGGTGGGTCTAAGAATATGTTATTTAGGTCACATCTTCCCGTGCTCTATTCATGGGCCTCAAGTCACTGACAGACTGTTTGCACCGCTGCTGACGGGAAAGCTTTCACTCAAGGCGAGGATCTTAACAGATTTTAAAAAATTAAACATTTTGCCTTCTTGGAGAAAAGCTTTTGGTAAATTCCCCCTGCGAGGAAGCCCCTTTCACAGCTGACGAAAGACGAGTTCAATTAACGAGTTGCACTTCTGGCTCATCACATCTGAGGCAACACAACAGCTAATTTTACTGCATCGTGACTTCGCTGGCACCATCCTTCTGCAATGACTGTTCAGTTCAGTTTGATTTATATAACAGAGTGAGAAATAAAAGTCAGCTTTTCTCCCCTATTTGGAAATGCCCATACCTGTGGGTGCATGTCACTAAAGTCTGATATAACTTAAAAGTTTTATAATAAGGATCAGTTATTCCACTTTAACTGCTACACTCTTCTCTTGTGCAGTTACTCTGGACATTATTTTTGAAAGAACTATTCCTTTCCACTTCTGGCACTTAAAAGAAATCAAGATGTAAAATTTATATGTACTCATTATTTTTTAATGTTAAAAAAAATCGCTATTTGATATTATGGAGGGTGCCAGTGCCCTTGAATGCTGTTTCTATGTGAAAGCTGAAGCTTTAACTTTAAGGCAGCCTGTCTCCATCTTTTCTGACGTCATTAGGAGGAATCCTGTGGCAGCCAATCAGAGCCCTGCTTTCTCATGTTGCCGTCTCCCGGCTGCTGACATGCCACAGATTCTCCGTCGTGACAAGAGAGAGGGATGCCCGGCACGCTCGCTGACATCATTGTCATCACCATCATCATCTTCTTCTCTCTGATCTGTGACACCAGCTGAATCATGGTTGTTACTGTGCATGGTGAGACTTTCTCCTTCATTGACCTGTGGGTTTTCCATTGAAGTCTAAATTTAACACACTGCCCTTTTTTTAATTAATTAATTTTTGCTTATGTCCACAAGCATCAGCAGTGGTTCATTCACACAGTCTGTCTGCCGCAATCACCATCCAGACACACTCATTATACACACTGGCACCATGAGCAGCTCCTAGAAAATGTATGTTCTTGCAGACTCTTGATATTCTAACACAAATGCTGGCTCTCTTAGCAAGGCTTATCAGTGTATTCATAATGGACACCATGTTCAAGCATGAGCGTGTTAATTATTGCACCAGGACACTCTGCATTGCAGAACAATATCAATTTTGTAATTCTTTCATCAGATCTGGGACCATATGTCTCAGACACTCGGGTGAAGAGAGATGCTAAGCGGTTAACTGATCACCACCTGGTGAGTTGGATCAGGTGGCAGAGGAGGATAGTGGACAGCCCTGGTGCACCCAAACCTAAACCTATTGTGCAGGTGCACTGAGAGAATCCAGCAGAGGCAGAGGCGCTGGTCCACAAAATCTTCAATTCCCACCTTCAGCAGAACTTCAAAAGCATTACAATGAATATCAGAGACATTGAGACTGAATAGACCATATTTTGTACCTCCACTGCCGAGGCAACTGCACAGAATTGCAGCCACAAAGTAGTGGATGCCTGTTATTGAAATAGTCCCTAAACCAGATGGTGAAAGGATCCATCATGCTCAAGAACGAGTTGTACTGGGCTTGGTTACCCGGAGGTATATCAGAGGTAGCTGACAGATAGCAGCAAGCTAAGAGTGTGGCTCTGACAGCAGCTGAAGCAAAAACATGCATGTGGGAGGATCTTTGTGAGGCCATGAAAGAGTTTAAGTTGGTTTCAGGCAATTCAAAAGGGGAAAGTAATGCTCCAATCACAAAAACAGACAGGTGAGGTGGTTCAGGTATCTGACTAGGATGCCTCCTGGGCTGAGGTGTTCCAAGCATGCCCTGTCAGGAAGCACCAGGGTAGACTCCAGGCACAGTGAGTAAATCTTTCAGCTGGTCAAGGAATGCCTTAGTATTCCCCCCAAATGAGCTGATGGAGGTGGCTAAAGAGAGGGATCTGAGCATCTCAGCTAACGCTGCATTACCGTTGTGTTATAAAATAATATTAAGGAGAAACTGAAGAAAAAAAACAACCTACAACCCAGCAAATTTGTTACCTATTCAGACGTTTATCATGAATCCAAAACATCAGTCTTGAAAACTTAGGGACAAGTGTCAGTGATCCTACTCACCTAAGCTGTAAGCAGCCATAATGACAATTTTTTACAGTACACTTTACATTGCACTAGTTAAGACTGCTTTAGTATTAGCCTTGTATAAACAGGCTTAACCAGGCGTAGTAGTTGAACATTAGTGTCTCTACTGGACTCTGGTGACATGCATCAAAGCCTACAAGTCACTGGGATAACCGCAAAATTCACCCTGGGGTAATGCAAGCTAAAAATAAACCTGAACCTTCTTACAACAAGCTCCAGTCTTTCAGGGTGATGTACTGTACTGTTGGCCGATAATGCCTCACTACCACTACTGACTGCATCACTACTGGCACACTAAAATTATAACCATCCTCAGTGTAATCAAGATAATCACAGGCTCAAAGCAATCCGTCTGCATCATCCTATGTCCTGGTTTAAATGTGCTATACAGTAAATAAAGGTGATATACTGTAAACATCAGAGATCCTAAAGGAAAAGATTTTCACTGTCAGTTGATGGCAAGAACACTAGGTCTCTAGGTCTCACATATCAAATTAACTATAAAGGACCAACTTTAGACTCTAGATTCAAACGGTGCATTATGTGAAACAAAAGAGGAAAATTTCTTAGGAAAAAAGAAAAAATGGCAGATGTACAAAAAGGCAAATTTAAGATAAAAAATGCCAAGTTCACAAGAAGCAGGGAAACTGACAAGAAAATTGTACAATGGCATTTCTTAACTTCTGAAGAAGTAAAGTTGGAAATAAATTAACATACTTGAAATCCTAGTTAGATAAATAACTCTAACAAAATGCTATGAGGACACCAAACCAACCAACATCTTTCCAATGTTGTGATGAGGCAGCCACATTATAATGTGTAATGAAATGATTTTCATTTTATGAATCTGGAAAAAAAAAAGTCCGACCTGAGCAATTCAGAACCAGCTGAACATTTGTTATGATCAGCTAACAAATGTTATATATCATATGATATCCAAAGACCATTACAAAAAAAATTACCTTCACAGTACGAAGACTTTCTGAGTTACAGGCTATTAATCTGCCTAGTTTTTTTTTCTTCAAAACATCTTAAGTACAAGATACTGCTGCATTAAACTTTCATTTTACATTTATTAAACAGCATGTGGTTTGTTATCAGACAAAACTCTGTCACAGCAAAGTTGTTCCCACTGTTAAATAAGTTGCTCTACAACCTTTATCATTAGTGCAACACTTTGTGATGAAGACAACTTCCAGCTTCCTTTTACCTCCCTATTGGGCTTGAGTACTGTTAATACTTAACACTATTCAATGATGGTGATAGGACTACTGGTGGGATGTAACGTAGTACTTCTGCTCAATTCTTTTGTGTGGTACGTTAATAAACTACTTAGCAATTACTATCATAGTTAGCCCAAAAAATCATGGAATCATGGTGTCTAACCAGGTATGGCCATCAAGTACAAAATTATCTTACAATTTTTAGCAAATCTGTGATAACAGTATTTCTGCTGATATAAAAACTCTCTGACTTTTAAGTAAAAGTATAACACAACTGTTTATTTTAATAAAAAAGTATGTCACATAAAAACATTTCACCAAAACAATTAAATGCAGTTCCCGCTCATGGTGTCGCTTACCACCAATACATTTATTAAACTACAAGGTTCCAGTCCAGTTGACCTTCATCAGGTAGATGATTGTAATTTAACAACCTAAATGTATCAGCAATAAGCATTTTTCTTTCACCTGTTACACACTCAGGTGAACAGAGATTTTGAATTAATAGCTTGTCCCTAATAAAACTAAAATGAAATATATATTCTACCCGGGATGGTGTATCTTGGGTCAAGCTTTTCAACCAGTTTCCTAAAGCCCTACTTTGCCACACCATGTAACCACATCAGTAAATTACATCCATTTTGCTCTTCCTGACACTTGGAGTACAGCTCCATGTGTCTTTCCAACTGTGTCCTTGTTGTTATTATAACTACCCTTTTACTAAATTTCTCTCAGTTTCAGACATGTGTGCGCTTGTCTTGTGTTATATCAGGGTACCACTGATATAACACTGTATAACCATGTAAATAAAATTTTCAGTATTACTGTGAATGATGAGACGTGGTGCAGCTAATAGCTATGACTGCCTTCTTTCATTTGCCTTCTTTGTATTGATGAAACTCGTTACATCTACTTTGACCTATTGTAATTATTAATTATCAAGTTCTCCCTGAAAAGCCTTGATCTCAAATAGAGGCCATATTTCTCCAATATCAGCCTCTTTCCAGACTGCAGGCTTATTTGCAGTTCCTACAGTTTCCAAAAGTTGAATGGAAGGCAGAGCCTTGAGCGATCAGGATCCTCTGCTGTGGAAGCAGCTTCCAGTTTGGATTCAGGAGACAAACACTTTTGTTTGTTTCCAGTTCCTGAGCCAATTTCTGCGGGAGGTATTTTCCTGGTAAATGGGAGTTCTTTGTTCCCATTGTCACCAAGTTCTTGCACATCATTTGCGGTTTGTTCTGTGGTGTTGTTGGTCTTTCTACTTCTACTACTTTAAATTTTACAAATGATACTCTGCATCATTTATATTAAAGCTTTGGTTACCTATTATGTTCCAGAATTGAAACTAGAAATATAAAGGTATATTATGCAGTATTATTATAGAAAAGGTACCCAGCAGATGCACTAATGTATCGTATGCTATTCTGCACAAGTAGTCCTGTTACTTAAGTTTTATTTTGATCAAAAACTTCTATAGCATTACTTCAGTCAGATTAATACTTTGATTATGACTTTTAGCTATATCAATATAAATAAAGGGCTTGAAAATCATGCCCAATCATTTCTTTATTTTAATTCTGGCTCAATATTCACACTTGCTTTCCTTAAGGAAATCTAATGTCAGGGGGTGCAATCCAATTCACAAGGAAGACTTTCAAATTGTAGTAAAGCAGGGTATAGTTTAAGGGTTTTTTCACTGCGATATTTGTTTTGTAATGACAATAATAGGACATATTATAACTGCACTGGTTTTGTATGCAAATCCTCAGGCTGTTGATCACTGTTGGATGATTCATTCAAAAAGTACTGGTAGGCTACACGTTTTTATACAGCTTAAATATACAGCCTCGTGTTTTCTCTCCACGGATTATGATGAAGAACACCTTGCTCCATTATCGGACACCCTCAATGACATGTGTCGCGCCGCAATTTCTCTAGCAGATAACGACTTTCCTCTTCATTTGGTGGCTAAATGTGCAGATAACGAAGACGCTGGTAGAAAAAAACACCTCTGCTGATTAACATTCCCATCTCTGATAAGGATGCACAGGTTTGGGGGGGTACACCTGTCGTCGCGGCTGTCCCTCAATATCTGGGCTACTACACAGTTATTTTTAGATTCTCGTTGCACATCTAACATCGCCGTCGATTATGTCCGCTTTTCACTCTCACAGCTGGGAAATTACAACTAACCGGAGCCATAAATAAACGCATCCAAGACTGTACTAACTTTCCACCATCTAATTAGCCATTTACACGTTCCTGTTTGGCGCTGATAAGAGTGCCGCAGTCGGATTTTGTTGGCAAAGGGCAGTGAAACACGTCAGACAGGGTCGTGTCCGATAACGAGCGTCTGGTCGCTCGTTGTCCGAAAACGGGTGCATGCAAATTGTATTTACCTGTAACGGGAAAGAGGCGCTCTTGTTGCCCACATATCCCCGGACTACATGGCTCTGTATGGACAGGACGCGGCATTCCATGGCGGCTCCCGGTCAGCCGAGGAAGAGATGCAGATAAATATTCTCCGTTATTCGACGAGAGTCACGTCTTCACATAACAACACCGGGAAAACACAGTTTGAACGCAACGACCGCACCGCCGGTAGGGAAAGTGGAAACGGTAGTTAGCCTGCTGGCTAGCGGCTGTGCGCGCGCGTACGTCTGTGTGAGCGCTGGTTGTAGCCGGAGCCCTTAACGAGTGATGGAGAGCGGTGACGTCGGGAGGTGGAGAGAGGGGTGTCGCGCGGATACGCCAATGATACACACGCGCGCGCGCACACAAACAGCGGGAACCGTTCTATTTACGGTAAGCGCTGTGTGTACTTTGTGCAGTGTTGATATCAAAGTCCTTCGTGTGTTGACCCAGGCAACCGAACGGTCGCGCGCAGCAAGGACAAAATTTACACACATACACGCACGCGCGCTCGCCGTAATTCTACACAGGCATTCTGTGTGACCGCCTAACGACTGACGTCAACACCACTAGCGCATCCCCGTCAGCACAGCTGGATTTGAATGAATGAGCTCTTATTTTTTCTATTTAGTTCTATTTAATTCTATTCTGTATACAGCCGAATTATTGTGGATAACATTTTACATTAACTTATTATTCAGATGCAGGGTAAAATAAATGATTAACACGTAAATGGCCAAAGCAAGAGCAAAATTTAGGATTTGGATTTTTTTTAGGATGTAGTTTGGTGCTGTGTTCCTTTTTTTTTGGCGTTTTATGACTCACACCATCTCTATGACAGAGTCGTGACTGAGGGATGGTGGGTGGGGGCTGGGGGTTTGAAGTGACAAGTGCTGCTTCTGTCACCACATGCCAAAACTGAGAGAGGCAACACAGAAAAAGATAGCTCACATATGCAGAGAATACAGAGAAATGTGAGGGTGTAAGGTGCAGAAACAGAGAGGTATATGGAAGATAAATGGAGCCAAATGAGAGCGATGTGGCTGACAGCTCCATCTGCTGTTCAATGAGGCATTGTGTGTTATACTTTAATTGCGTCTCTCTCTCTCTCTCTCACACACACACACACACACACACACAAATGCTGCTGAACATTTAAAAAAATGCTTTTTTTGTGTTTTAATCTAATAAATTTCAGTACTGGACATCACACAGAAAACAAACACCCACAAGTAACACGTTCCCCACATTTTAGCCAGAGAACCACACCGTTAGATTTCAATGCATATGCTTCCTCTTTTTTCTTCCTTGGAATAAAGATGAATTGAGGAGTTAATGGAGAGGGAGAGGTTGAGGAAGAGTGTAGCGAGTTGGAGGCACCATTTACAGATCATTTGGACTCCTGGTCCAATTTGGGATCTAGAGAGAAAACAGCAGAAGTGTGTTAATTTCTTTTAATTATCTTGTAACATTTTTGTCATGTTACTGCCCATCATTAGCAGTGCTACAGAACAGCAGCATCATAAGATTCCAAAGAGAATCATCTCCACAGGGAGATATTCTGAGCATTTCTATACATTTTAAACAGCTTTTAAAAAAAAGTTTTCCTCTTGTATTCCTACTATAAATCAAAGGGAGGTTTCTTCCTGTTAAAAGGGATTTTTTACTTTCCACTGTCACCAACTTCTTGCTCATTGTAGTGTCTCCACCTTACAATAAAGAACATTTTGAGGTGACTGTTGTTGCAAATTGGCACGATGTGAATAAAACTGAACTGAAATTCTCCCCTTTTGGGTGGATGTTTCTGTTTTTCCCCATCATACTTCTAGCTGCTGCTGTGATTAGGTATCCACCAATGCGATATTTGGAATTAAGGATCTCAATCAGATTTATGTGACAACACGCTGTATTTTACAACCTGCAGCTTATCCATCTAGCAGTCTAAGTAGAGACACTCAGACCTCCCTGTACCCAGCCACCACCCGCAGATCTTCTGGGGGATATGAATGCAGTATGTCTTGGTCCTGTCCCAGGGTCTCTCCTCACTTTAATTTAAGCCAGATCCCCAAATCATGCAGTACAGCTCCAATTTTTTCCCATTCATGAATCTATTTTATGAGGGCAATTTGCCACCTGAAAAGATTGGAACAGAGCGGCGTTATACTTTATACACAGTCCAGGTGGATTTCTCATACACTCCACAATGCCATGTCACTGAGCATTCCCCATCACTCCCTTCATCATCACTCTCACCATTGAAGGTGAACTGAGGGAAGCTGCTGAGGTCTCCTCCTCCATAGACTCTCTGGAGCTTAGCCGTCTCCTCTGACAGGTTTTTTTGGTAATCTGGCTCCGCCTCCAGGAATCCTGCATTCGACCTTAAAGAGTGAGATGACAAATCAGCTGATGTCTCTTTACACGGCTTGCTTCCAGTTAAAGAGTTTCACTCATACAGTTTGAGGAAAGGAATACTCAAAGTTAAATAAGAATACATGTAGCATGGAACAAACAGTAGGAATAAACAGTCCACATGTGGCCAATACCTGGCAGACACTTAGAGAAAATGTAATTACGGTTGATTTTCTGATAATGGGATTCAGACAGATAATTATATCTGGTAGTGTGGATAATGCTTCTGAGGAAATGTACAATAATTAATGTGTTGGTTATTCTAGCTGTAATGTAGACTCTCTAAATGTTTTTCCTATTAAATTCAACTGTAACTCTTTATCTCTCTACCTGTGCATGTTAGTGTATTCTCTGATCTTCTCCAGGAAGAGTCTCTGCACAGGATCCAAATCTGAAAAACACACATTAAAACAACATTTTCTGACTCCCAGCTGATACTGGTCATTGGAAAATACAGCATGATCAAAGTGAGACAACAAAACACAGACACCATTAGGACAGAAAATGTACTTTAATGTAGACAAACCACCTTATAGCTGTATATGTCTGTGCTCTTTACCTGTGTGTGTCCCTGTATCTTCTTTATCTCCTGTGGCTCCTTCCTCTTCTTGTACCAGCAGCTCCTCTTTCAGAGGAAGAGGAGGAGCTGGAGGATGATCTGACTCTGCAGCCACGTTATCAACAGAAGCTGTTACAACTGAAGAAACAGGACAGTGTAAAGTACGTAGGTCCAGAGCTTTAGTTGACACATTCCTTGGAATTTTATAGAAAAACTGAAAACCCTTCCTGCCTTTTATCTGCTTTTGTCAAAGTTTGAATGAAGGTCTTCATCACAGAGTTTATATTTCAGTGTTTTCAACTACGTTTAACCCCACAACATCCATCAGCCCCCATACAGGAGTATTACGAATGAATTATATGGTATTTGTATACAAACCTTAGTCATCATCATACATACAGCAGTATAAGCACTGTGCCCTTAAGCTTCATAACACTACATACAAAGCAAAAAGGGAGTTTCTTGAAATATGTGTTCCCAGTTGGAGAACATAATAGTTGAGTCGTTGTTACCACTGACATGATGCTGGTGAGAAGTCAGTCCCAACAAGTCTTCTGAAATCCAACCACATTTCAGTTGGCTTGTAAACTGAGTGTGAGGCTTCACTTAAATAGAAAATAATGGTGGAGATAATGTCATCTTATAAGGTGGGTTGGCATCAAGTACATTTAATTTCATTGATTTCATTATTAACCTCTAAAAAGAGCCTACTCTGTCACCAGAGGTAACCACTTTATATCACGATCCTGGGTCTCATGGCCCAGCGTTTTGGAGTTTTAGTTTATGTTCATATTTAAGCCCTTTAGGTTTTCTAAGTTTTTATCATGCCTAGGTTGTTATAGTTCTTTGTTATTAGATTCCCCTTGTGTCCTCCAACCCCTGTTAAGTCTCCCTTGCCCTTCATGTGTTTCATGTCTGTGTCTTACATTGTCTAGTTCAGGTTGTCATGTCTGCGTCTTATGTTTCCTGTTTTATTTTGAAGAGGTCTTGTGTTTCTATGTTCACTGTATTTAGTTTTACTCTTTCCCTGTGAGTTCATTATGTTCATGTGGGTTGTGCTGTTTTGATCTTTATAGTTATTATTTCCCTAGGTTTCAGTTATGGTTATCATCGGCTTAGTTCTTGTAATATGGCTTCACTGTGTTCCATACTGTGCCTTTCTGTACCATGTTTCAGGTTCCTATGTTCTGTCTCCCCAGTTGCTGTTACGTTTACATGTTTAGAGTTCAGTCAGTGTGTTTCCTGTTTTACTTTGAAGGTCCGTGTCTCATGTCAGTGTTTCTAGTTTGGCTTCCCTTGTCTTGTCCAGCCTGATTACTCCCAGCTGTGCTCTCTTCCTGTGTCTCATTCCCTCGTTATCCCTCAGTGTATTTAAGCCCTGTGTTTCTCTTTGACAGTGTCATAGTCTCCCTCATAGCTGTGTTTCCCTGTGTGTCAGTTTATCCATGTCTTAGTTTAGTTTAGTTTAGTTTAGTTTTTCCATGTCATTCTGCAATAAAGCAGCTTTTTGAGTTTAATTTTGTTGTCGTGAGTTTTGCGTTTGGGTCCTTCTCCTGCCTGCACACAGCCGAAACATGACACTTTATGTAATAACAACCATTTGTCCTGTTTTTCCAGCTAATAAATATTAAGCATTTAATTATTTCCTATACTGAAGACAAATGACAATTTACAGTTTAATTTTTACTTATTTTAAATGAATATGTAAGTTGAATGTTTGGAAATGTTATCTAGTGTTATTCATCTTCACACATTTGTGGTGTACCGCACGGATTAATTTTGGATCCCATTGTATTTATTTATTTATTTATTTATTTTCTCCACATTAGATCCATGGCTAAAGTCAAACCCAAGCTCTGAAACTTTAACCTGTAAGAAGTACTGCTGTCAGCGTTAATCTCGTTAAAATGACGTTAACGCCATAACTCCATTAACACGGCAAATCTCTCTTAGCGAGTAAATGCGGCTCGCCCCGTGCGTGGGGTTGCACGGCGCTAACGCGTTAACGAGCCTACAGCGCTAACGCGTTGATGCTGTGCAGCCCCGCGCACGGGGCGATCCGCATTTACTCGCTAACAGAGATTTGCCCCGTTAACGCGTGCTGTGTGTGTTCAAACTGGATTTCAGTTAAACTAATGTGACTCTCCTGGATCTAGCTCTTGGTAAGAAAACCAACTAACGTACCAAATATCAGTTTGCCTTTAAGAAGCTGTTTCTTCTACCATCGCTTCACCGCTCACAGGAGTTTAACTTACCATCCGGACTGCCTGCTGTTACAGCCTCCTCAATAATCGGGCTCTCTCGTGCACCCTCTACGCTAGCAGGAACAGTAAAGAGCAGCTTCTCCATCAGTGCATCAGTCTGCACATCTTCAGGCAGAGAAACGACTTCAGGCAGAGACAGAGGGTCAGCGTGTGTAGCCTCAGTCATCTCTTTGGTAGTGGTTTCCTCCTCTACCTCCATCTTCTTCTCTACAGCAAGAACTGCAGCTTCTTTCTCCAGATAAGTCGAGGTTTCACTCAGAGATTCGCTTTCCAGAGTTCCCAAAGACACCTCAACTTCAGCCAAGGTCACAGACTCAAGAGACATGGCCTCCAAAACATTTCCTTCGGGCTCCGCTGCCCCTTTTACTTTGTTCTGATTGATCACCCCATCGTTTAGTCTCAGTTCCTGGTCAGTGTCAGACGACTGTATCGGTCCTTGCTCAGATCCAATCACAGCTTCAGGGACTGCTGATGTTTCAGCTTCCAGTGTATCTGCAGCTTCAGGGATGGAATCTAGTGTTAAATTGTCCACCTCTGTTGCACCTTCAGAAACAGAAACATCTTCTATTGGCATCTTCACTTCCAACTCTTTTGCTAGCTCCTCAGCTCCCTTCTGGAGCGAGTCACATGTTTCTTGCAGAGCGTCAGCTTCAAGACTCCCCACATCAGCCTTCACTTCTGCTAAAGTTGACTCAGGTATCATGGCTTCTGCTTTGCTGGCTTTCTCCTCTTCTTTCTCCAAAGAGTCTCTGTTAGCTGCTTCATGTGGATCCTGGGCTGAGCTGGTATTTATCATGGTGGCAGCTTTGGAAAGCTCTGCAAGAAAAAAGGTCTTTAACCAGAGTGAAACCTTCTCACCTTTCCTGGGTTTTTGTTAATTATTGTGTAGAAATAATGGATTTCTTTTAGGTGATTCAGTAGCAAGCAAGCAGGAATTTGTCACTACCTTTATCATACTCCATATACTACTCTGACAGGTTTATGCATGCAGCCAAAAATTTTATAAACATACAAGAAAGAAGAAACGTTTTTGTTTTTGCACGCAGTCATTACTGCCAAATTTAGACCCTTTACTGTTAGCGTCCGCTATGCTATATGAGCTCTCCTGCCATGATAAACAGAGCGTAACACAGATCTGAATACATCAGCTGGTTTCACTGATACCCACTTCAGCTTTTTGAATCAGATTGTACTAATCTTAAGATGATGACTGTTCCATTAGCCCTCCTAAAACTCCCAGTTCTGTTTTTAATGGATACATTTTGGTTTCCTAACCAAGCAGCAGCACAAAAAAGCTGTTTGTAGAAACATTTTACTCATATATTTACAGTGAATTAATTACACCACTATTACACCACTAAGTCGTGTCTACCAACTGTTACCCTGACTAAGCACATCCTGAATGTACTGACCTTCACCAACAGCAGGGGGCGCTGTGGCTGGCCTCCTTTCAGAGAAGAATTTGTCCAGACCTTTATCAGCTTCTTCTGCAGGCTGGGCCTTGGCTTTCTCTGTCAGCAGAGAGAAGACTGTGAGCAGTTTCTATTCCGTGGGGTAAATAATCTTCTTCATATTTTATCAAAGCAGGAGCTGAGATAACAGATACAGTTATGTTATTAGATTTTAACAAGTTTCTAGCACATAGCAGTACTTTTTGTTAGTGTTATGGACACATCAGACCACAGCACCATTTTGATTTTTAGAAGTAACCTTCGCCCACCATAAACACCTGCTTCTTATACAGACGCACGTTTATGTTGTGGTTTAATTAAACCTAGTTATTTTTTGCAGATGAATACCATCAAAAGAATGTGTCCTGTCATGCATTCTTAACAGGCCACTCAGCACGCATTAGCAGAATGCAAAATCGTCTTCCCTGTCAGGGAAACTAAAACTGGAGACTGGAAGGCTGGAGTACATGAGAGCTGTTTTACTTTTGTTTAGAGGATTTTTATACTGCAGTTGCATGAAATGTGGAACTTTTGACTGGAAACAGATGTAATTGTTTTAAGCTATCGCACTCATTCCTATTCACTGAGGACTATCTTTAGTTGCAGGCAATTTCTGCACAACAGGAAGTGTAATAACCCCCAAAATCAACTCCTATACCCTTCGTCTGCTGCGACCTTTGCTGCATACCGTACTTTTCTTTGTGTGTCTCTCTCTGTGACCTTGTTTCCAGCCTCTGTCTAGACTGCCAAAAGAAGACAAAAGGAGAGGACGTGTGTTTTCTTACTGATGTGTGTTCTGCGTGGCGGGTCTCTGTCTGATGGTTTGGAGCTGAACCGAGCAGCCTGTGGCGTCCACATCACTCTACAAAACTCCCCGTGGATCCGCTGAACATGCACACATACAGAACCACACATAAATCATGAATGCTCACATTTCATTGTAAAACTGTCATTTTTTTTAATGTCATTTACTTTCAAATTAACAACGAAAATAGAGTAAACCCCAACACTCATATGACCCCCTATAAGCAGATGCTTTGGCAACAGTGGGAAGGAAAAACTGCCTTTTAGCAGGAAGAAGCCGCCAGCTGAAGGGAGGGGCATCCATCTGCTGTGAATGGTTTTCAAGACCGTGCCTAAAAAGGGCCTGTGAGGTGGGACTAGAGTATTTTATTCTTACAATGGGCGTTATGTGTTGTAATAGTACTCAGTACACGAGAGAAAATGCTTATATTGCATAAACTGAAACTTATCTCGCTCTGCTTCTGAAACAATCTTTGCCTGTTGTCCATAAATATAATATAAAAATAAGAGAAAAACACCATCACAATTTTTTTTGATATAATATTAACAGAATCTTATGGAAGCCCGTTTCCACCACAAAAACAAAGGATCCATGACTCGAAATTTTTAGTTATTTTCTCGAAATAAAGTTAAATGGAAGTGTTTTCCCCCATTCATCTGATTTGGGATTAATAGGCGATTAATAGCCATAGTACCCGATATTTAGCCTCAAAATTTTGAAAAACCTTAAGCTTAAGAAGCATTTTACACAATAATAATTTAAAAAACATCTCTCAAAAAGTTTGAGAGTAGCAGTAACATCTAAAACAGCCCATCTTCATGCCCTCTTGCTACATGGGGTCACCAATTGTTTGATTTGGCAGTTTTATGTCGGGTGCCCTTCCTGACATAAGCCCAAAGAGGATTTGTGCTCTGCCTTCATCCTTTGAGATTTTTTTTTATTATTATTTTTGTTAAAGAAACCAAATAAGAGTAGGGATACAAAATTGTGCATATTCCCTTGGATTTTTTCATTTAAATGTCAGATGGTCAGGTCAGACGTATTTGGTGGACTGACTTGGAATTACGTCACACTCTCATTTCCAGGATGGCCTTGGAAAAGACAAACATAAAAAATGGAAAGGGATAAAAGAAAGAAAAAAAAAAAGAACCTGAATAGTAGCACAGGTCTGAGAACATTTTACACGCCCACTGGTAAAACACTGCCCCCTGGTGGTAACAGTGTATTTTACAAACAGTAGCCAGAAGAACTTTAATTAAATTCAAATTTCCACCTTACAGTGCACATGACGAGATTTCATTGTATTTGCTACAGTAGTGGAAATAATAAGCAGTATTTTAAACAAAATCTCAAAAACATGAGTGGTAAAAAGTCTAATTGTATATACAACTAAGTGCAGATAAATATGTTGCAAATGCCTGCGCCTACTTTTTATTGCACATTACAAACATTTAGCAGCTTTAAAGTCTGGGTTATTTAATATGCAGATATTAAACTACTTGCATAAATGATCTCCAGCTTATGAAACAATAACCATGATCCAATTTGACTGGTTAACTTGTGTAAAATGATTAGTCTAAATACTTGCAGTTATTTAGTATAAAACCACGCTTAGACTCCGTGACTGAGCGCCACTGCCATCTTTATTAGAGCACAGCGTTACTCATGAGCCTGAAAACCAGAGCCCAGTTAATCTAAACTGGACTCATTTACAATAAAATGATTCGGTTTCATGTGGGGCCTCTCAATATCAGTCCCTAGAGCTCTCTCAGTGATGATCTGAGGATTAGGATGTTACAGAGTTTCAGGGAATAAAACTAAAACTTGTTATCAGTGTGTGTGTGTGTGTGTGTGTGTGTGTGTGTGCGTGTGCATGCCAGGCTGTTAATCAGCTGTAAAGTAATGAGAAGCTGCAGACACAAACTCGTTCTATCAGCTACAGAATAAATGTAAAAATAAAGTATACCTACTCTGACACTCAGTCCTGTTGCAGCTCTGAATAGCGCAGCAGCCATGCTGGTTTAAATGAAATCTATCAGAAGTTTGGAGAAATATTCCCAGTGTGTGTTTGGGAAGTGATCCTGAGGGGTTTCCTCCCTCTCTGTGAAAGAACTGAATGTCCCGAGCCTCCCTCTCCTCCTGCGCCGCTGTTACCTGGGCCGGTTTAAATAAAGTTTTTTTCGGTGTGTTTTTGCTGACTGTCTCACGCGCTCAGCTCAGTTGTCGTTCTGCCTGTTTTTTCCCCCCCTTTTTTTCTAACAATGATTGCATAAAGAATTTGCTTATTTCCTGGTATTTTCAAAGTAAAAGCTGAAATAGTTCAAACACATCCAAACAAATGTTGCGGTCAGACGCAGATCGGTTGATGTGCTATTAGGTGCTTATGTTTGCTCGAATTAACCCCACCACCACTTCACTGCGATCAAATAATCTAGTATGATGTGCAAAATGTATTTGAAACCACTATAATTATTACACATTATAAACAATTATCAGGTATGTTACGAAGATTATTTTGCTTTCTTTTCAAAGTCACTGCTTTCTTTCTTTTTTTCTTTTGGTAAAAATAAATAAAAAAGAACATGTTAGAAATCTGAGTGCCTTTTACAAAGCCAGATCTGCATGCAGTGCCCGAACTAGGATGTTTTGAGAAGCATCATTGCTTTTCTACATACATTTTTACTTTAAACCTGCACAGACATTAGCTTTATTGAAGAACAATAATAAATAAAAGAGGGAGCCAACATGCCAAGAGCTTTGAATATCCTTCCAGAAGCCCAGAGAAAATTCCTGAAGACTGCTTACAGAAAGCTGCCTCAGAGAGTTCAGGCTGTCGGAGAATGAAGATCGTCACACCAGATATCGACTTTCAAGCTCGTGAGAACAGTTTTTGCCTCATATACTGTCTCTGTGCATGACTGCATCCGTGCCCCATTTTCCTAGTAAAACATTGAACAAATTAATGGTGGCTCAAGAATTTTGCACAGTCCTGTACATACATCTTTTAGTTACAGTCTATGATTGGATCATACAAGTAGTTAAATCCATAATGAAAACAGCAGCACAGGCAGTGCAGTTCTTGGTCCAACTGAAGTTTATTCTGAACACCGAAAGACAACAACGTACATCATCTTCTACAGTGATAATTAACAGCAGGCTGCCTTTATCGCTCATATATTAACTCTCAGATAACAGCAGTATTATACACAACCTGGAAGGTAGACAGTAAGGTTCAAACTGGATTGGGTTAGTTTCAGTACAGTGAGGAGAGGAGGAGGCGAGAGGGGTACTGAGCAGGACAGTACAGAGGGGTGTAAGACAGCTTTATCATCATTCATCATCATCATCATCAGCTTCAGTCTGGGGAAACACAAACATTCGTTCACACCTTCCTCCATAGTCAAGCTGCTGAAGCTGGCCGAGCCTCGCCGACTTCTGATTGGACAGTGGCTGGTCACTAAGGTAACTGTTGTCTTCGTGGTAATTTAGAACATTACTGTAACTTGGCACTAAATTAAAACACCTAACTAGATTTACTAACCGGCCGAGTGGCTCGCTAACTAACTTATCTACAATCTTACTAAGCAACCTAGCTAGGCGATGTTTCCGGCCTTGTCGGCGAACGCAGCCGCCGTTTTGAATAATCAGCTCGAGGAAACTTTAGGAGGAAGATCAGAGAAGTATTCATTTCAAAGTGTGCTTGAAATTGAAACATTGGGACAGTTTTTGAAAGAAGATATAGTTTGGACAATAAATTCAGTCCACAAATTACAGCTTCACAGTTATTGCCATTACTTTAAATATAAAGTTCTTATGCTGAACAAAAATGGTAGCAGTCTGTGCAGATCACTCTTTTCTTTTTACATTCTCTCCATTTAAGAAGAAAATCCAACGACTGCATCTGAAAATCACTCCTGACTTTCTTTTATTTGCTGGGATCCACCTTTGGGCTCAAGTACAGTTTGCTTATCTTCATTAAAATGTCTTTAAAATGATAAGACTTTAATAAAAACACATCCTTTGAGTGCCTCTTTTTATTAGACTTCCTGCTCTGATTACCCAAAACAGCTGCTGGGTGAAATTCAGGAGATTCGTGTCCTGCTCTGCTCCAAAATCTGCTTTTCAAAGTGCTGGGAGTGCCGACGCACAGTACCGTTGTTTCTACTCTGAGCTTTTCATAGGGTTAAACTGTGAAAATGGTCAAAATGCTATTCCTATAAAATACATCTGTGCCCTACGGAGCCTGCTCGAGGGCCCCAGTCCAGCGGCGGGCCCTCGAAATCCCTCAGGGTTTACCCTCCCTGCATAGTGACGGCCACTGTGACAGCTCAACACAGCAGCAACATAACATCAGAGTTCAGATGTGTGACAGAAATCGTCTAAATCTGCGACCCCCCCACATATACATAAAAACAAAAAAACAAAAACACCCTGAACAGTTAAGACATTCTTCTTTACAGTACCTCAGTTTAAATCAGCTTTCACGCCTGTTCCCTGTCTTATTATCAGCATTATTACCACAGACGCATGTGAAGGGGACATCTTGTCTGTAATGTATTTACACCAGTCATATATCAGGGTCTCTATATCTTCAGCTTATTTTGCATCGTTAGGATTTCTCATTTAACCTGTACATATTTAGCACTTTCTGAGATAACGTGGCGAGCGTTCAGTGAGCGTCCAAACAGAGCGAAATTATAAAAAATGTCCCCTCACATGAGCCGAAGCCCAAAGAGTTGATCATAAGACTCTGAGAGACTCTGTGTAAAAATGCATGGAGACTGAACCGTGCTTTTAGTTAGCCTGTCCATCTTTACACTCGTACCGTCATTCGCATCGGCCGTCTGCCTCACACACACGCACACACTCTCACAGACACACAAACACACTCTCTCACATAAAGGTCTGGGTTTGGTTGGACAAAGAAGGAGGGCTGGGATTGTCGCTGGAGTGTTTGTGAGACTGTCTGGATGAAGCAGAGGGAGAGGAGACAGTAAAGACCTGACTGATCTTCTCCAAGACTCGACTAAATACTGACGTGGACCGGTCCTGAAGGAGGGAGGGGGCACAAGCAGACTGGACTGGACTGGACCAGGTCTCGGATTTTCACTTCTCAGTGGTACCAACATGACTGAGAACCATTTGCAGACTAGAAAACCCGTCGAGCTGCTTCTTTAAATGTCAGATCACAGGACAGACCTGCTGAAACGGTCCAATCTCTAACCACGGAAGCACCAGCACACCAGATTTAAGACGTGAACGTGTATGTGACATTTAAAAACGCCACACAAATTTAGATTTAGATGAATAAAATCTATAAATCTCATTTGGATGTTGAGCTCTTTATTTACCCTCTCCACTGAAATGAATAAGCCAGAAATGATAAGAATCTCATACCAACTTTTTATGATCCCAGTCCACTTCATCTCTATTTTTATATCAGTGTGTCACATATTTGGTGTGATTGCTGCAAAGCAAAAATCCCAGCATACTGTATATTATTATTAGTGGCTAAAAATGCATTAATATTTGTATTATTCACATATATTAATGCAATCTCAGTCAGATGAATGGGCGTAATGTTCATCTCGACTGAGGGAGGAAGTTCTTCTAAAAACCCTCTCTGTAATCTAACACCAAGCCCACTAGAGCTGATCCAGACTATAAGCAGAACATGGGATCATGTGTCTGCTCTATCTTTTGACTATGGAGGCCTCAGACTCACAGGAGCTCCGCCTGCTGCACAGAATCGAATGGAAATCTGATCAAGATGTTCTGACAGAAACAGAAACGCTGTGGAGAGTCTTCTTGCCGCACCCATGGTGTGTAAGCAGGTCGATAGGAGGCACAGACTGGAGGCGGTGATGTGTTTTCCAAGAGGCGTGCTCAGGATTGCCATGGTGACCCTAACTGCTGCTTATCTTTAATGTTTAGGAGCTGAAATGGAGTTACACACATTTTCAGCCACTTTGGCTTTTGTGTGTATGTGAAGGTCCTTTCTCCAGCTGGTAATTCATGAAGTTATTCCTTTTTGTTTTAAACTTGAAGATGTTTAGTAATGGCATCATTGTACCCTTAGCTAACTGATCCTTTCTCTCTGGATATAAAAAGCTCAGATGTACACGCGGAGAAATAAAGATTTGAGACCAGTCCAGTTGTCCAGTCCAGTCTAATCCATCTAAGCTGTCCAGTCCAAACCATCATCTCCTACAGGTCCTTTTTGGGCCAGTCCAGTCTGCCGTGGCCCCGTCCAGGTTTCACGGTTCTTCAAACAGCTGAAGGTCGAGCCTAACGACGATCTCTCCCGTAGGAACCTCGTGGAGCAGCAGCCTCTTTGTGATTGGTCCTTTAGAGCCCTGGTCCTTCTTTATTTCCGCTAACCGGATTTCTGTCCTGCCCAAGAAGTCTGGAGGCAAAGAGGATGATAAACAGACAGAAAACAAAACCACTCATACTTCCTGAAAAGGACAGGGAACGTGAAATGAAGGGATTTAAATCAGCGTGCGACTATCACTGACCATCAGGCGAGAACTGGTCTCGTTCAAACACAGTGATACAGAGGACGTCCTGTTCCAGGTCCTTAATAAAAAACTGACAGTTGGAATTCCACTTTGGATTCAAAGTGTCCTGAAAAAGAGAGAAAACAGCAAAACGATGGTGTGAAATATAAATTATAGCAGACATATTTGTGTCCCTGCAGCAGTGAACCAGCACTGCAGTGGTGTACTGTAGCTGTGACTGAGCTGTCAATCGTTATGAATTAATACATTTTATTATGAAAAAGTCAATGAATCTGAAATATGGAATAATAATGAACGCCTGCCTGTAGACCTGTAATGTTTTACCTGTAATGTTTTTGTGATATGGCACTGGGAGCCCATGGTCACCTCGCAGTACGGGTTGCTTTTTCCTGGAAGAACAGAACTTATGTATAACCAATAACTGAAATCAACGTTTTTCCTTTTCCAAATTTAGTTAAAAGGAGTTCACACGTACCGTGGGAGCGACAGGGTTTGAGCTCAATTCCCTCCACAATGTTGACCATCAGTCTCCCGATACCTGTAGCCCTCTGGGAACGTACTGAGGCACAGAGACATGGAGGAGTCAGAGGACATTTCTGATCATGGTCAATCTGAGGATGTTTATTTCAGTGGGACAGGTACCTAGATACGCTTTCTCCCGCTTCTTCTTCTCCGTCTCTATGAACAGCTCTGAAGCTGCCTTGATTTTCTGAACCCACGCCGTCCTGAATAAACACACACACACACACACATTTAGAGACTAGCAATGATACACACAGCTGAAGACACTGCTAACTTGTGAGGCAGTCATGTTATTACTCACAGACCTAAACTTAAAGCGAATCCACTAATCCTAGATTAAGAGTGACTTTCAGGTTTGAGAGTATGACTGCAGGCATTTCCTGTTCGCTCAGTCTGGACCGTGAAGCGTCTCACCTTTCGTTGATGCTCTCGGCTCGCAGCGTGTAAACTCGGTCTATGTGGGAGATGTGGAACAGAGGCTCGTCTCCCGACGGGTCTGTCGGCAGCTTCACCAACACCTCATTTAGGAAGATTGGCTGAGAGTGAACACAAACCTTAGTTAGGACATGTTTATCCAGCTCACACTACATAACCCAGGGCAGGTTTAACAGCGAGTCTCTCTGGAGAAAGAGATTGTGTAGTCTCACCGTCTTGTACATGCGGTACTGCAGGTGCGTCTTTGCAGAGAAGACTTTGTCCGAGCCTGACGAGCCCAGAGGTTTGGTCACCTGTGAGGGTCATTTTTTAAATTGAGTAGAAAGATGCTACGTCAGTACCAGCCCAGCCACATTCAGACATGTACAACATAAAAGATGGATTTAAGGCAAGAAACTAAACATGTAAACTGTACAGAGGTGCAGGACTCACCTGTGTGAGCAGCAGGAAGTCGTTGAACAGGAAGCCGTAGAGCTCTTTGCTGCTTTTGGCTTTGAACAGCTTCCCGCTGTGGAGGAACTTCCTGGGACCCAGACAGTTGGTGACTGAGTTAAACACCAGTTGCTGAGGGATACACAGGCAGATATTACTGCTATTATTTCCTAATTAACCCACTTTCAAGTAAAGATTCAACACTTAAACTGTGGGCCTTCTGACGGGCTTGGAAAGACGCAGGATGTTTATCATCCTTCAGAGGACTGAGCTATGATTTCAGAGTTAATAGAAAGCATTTTATGAATATAAAAGTTAAACAGGAGTTTATCAAACTGTCGTCTGCTGATCGAATACAAATAAATTTACATTGCCTTGTTTTCAGAGGGCATCAGGAGGATAAGATGTACCTCTGACAGGCCCTCACACTGAACGTGAGCCTGAATCCACTCCAAGCGATCCGAGTTCTCCTTCTCCCTGACGCCCTCGTTCACCTGAAAAACCCACAAAAACACATCGAGTGAAGTCCCATCCAGCTCCAGGATCAGAGCCAAAGTTTACCTGAGCCGGAGGAAGACAATCTGAGTCTCTCACACCATACTTAATGCTAATTCAGGAATAAACAACATTTGAAACCAGGGTAAGACGTTATTTTTGACCTTGTTGGGAAAACCTGTGGACCTCTCTAGGATCTGTTTCTTTTTCCATCCAGTCTTTGACTTCAGCAAAGCTATAAAAAATGGCTTCAAACCCAGAGAGACGGGTTTAAGCCAAACATGAAACATTTTCATTTAATGCGTGCGTCTCCTGCACTTACGAAGTTATAAAGGCTGAAAAAACCCCCACACAATTTCAACCTGCCCCGTGCACTTTGAGAGCCTGAAACTCTGATAGTAGTTAAAGTAGGAATATAAGATTTTGCAGTGTGAGAGTTTCTGGTCGATGTTTCATCAAATGAACCTTTGGATCAATTATTCTAATCTGTGGGATTTCACCAGTGGATGTCAGGATGATACTCATGGATATGCATGCAGGCATCTGCTTTATGTTACCTACTGAACTATAACGCAGGTGTGAAGCTTTATTTCTAGACTAACACATTTGAGGCTTTCACTGCAGTGTGGACATCGTCCCGTGTTGGGTTCTCACCTGCGAGCACAGCTCCTCTGCTTTCTCCAGAGCTGCTTTCAGGTGGCTGTGATCTGGATGAGACTCTGGAGTATTTTCTAAAATCTAAAAACAAAAAACAGATCAACTAGAAAGCAAAACACTGAGAAAACAGACTGAATATGAGGGAGTGTGATGTGTGTGTGGATACTGTGCGTACGTTTTTGATAATGAGAGGGTAGCGCGTGACTCTCTGCATAGGTTTGAGCAGGAAGCTGGACAGAGGCATTCCCTTACACCGGGGATCCATGGCTAACCTCTGACACACAGAGAGTGAGGGAGTTGGAGAAAATCAGATCTTTATTCTGCAATTATTCATCCACACTTTCCCACATTTATAGTGTCCATTAAAATTACCCGCACAACAATCGGACGAAAAAAGAAAACAGGAAGACCAAAGGTATGTTTGAGTTGCCAGTTTTCTTAGTAAGGTTTCAAACTGAGGGAAGCGTCTGTGTGAACCATGACAGGACCGTGCATGAGTAAATAAAACCCCACTATAAAAAGCATCCAGGTGATTTTCCTTTGGGACGAGGGGCTAAAACCTTGCCCACAGTTCACTCTACAGCGCTGTACCTTGAGGAAGTCTTTGATCTCGGGGTTGTCGTCGGTTTTCTGTTGGATGAGCGTGGCTCCGTTCAGCTGACACGAACAAAACCTGAACACGAGAAAACGTAAAGAGTCATACAAGACACGAAACTGAGGGGATGATCCCCCTGCAGGCCGACTCAGGACTGAGAGATGGCAGACGGCACCTGATGTACGGCTGCATGTGAGGAAGCTGGTTGGTCAGGATGTCACCAATCATCTTCACAGGCATCCGATCGCCCGACATCTTCTTCCTCACTCTCAGAGCCCTGCAGAGGAAAAGTTTCACCGTCACAGATACAAACACACTGCAGCGACTGTCTGACAGGAGGAAATAGAACAAGGTGAGCTTTGCAAGTCAAACGTGCACCAGATGCAAATGTCTCTGTGTCGAGTAAGTGCATGCGCAGTGTCTGTGTGTGTGTGTGTGTGTGTCTGTTTCACAGCTTGGTGTGTTTACTTCAGCAGTTTGATGTTGCACATGATGAGCTCCTTCCAGTTCACGAAGATCATGGCGACCTCCTTCTCTGTCAGCAGCTCGCACTCCAGCAGAGGTTTGTGGAAAATCTGCGCGCAGACACACACACACACACACACACACACACACACACACACACACACACACACACACACACACACACACGATTGTGTGATTTTACCAAGGGAATCGATCATTTCCTGCTTGTACTCGTCCTCGAATATTCAGATCAAATAAAATATTAAAGACAAAAAATTTTCAGAGAGTGATGAAACTCACTGAACAGAGAAACTGTAATGTGCACAGAATAACTCAGATAAACTCTCAAACTTTTTATGATCTGTTTGATAAATGATCTTTCTCATTAAATGAGGAAAAAATTGTGCTAAAACTCAAAGGAGTTTTTTATAAACCCATGCCTTTAATTTGGGTTTATGTCTTCATCTTTGGCTCGGACGATCAGGACGATTCTTTTTTTATTTTTATTACTGGTGCTGTCTACTTCCTGTTAAAAGAGTTTGTATTTGGCTCATGGGCAAAAAACGAGTGATCGATGAAAGATAAAAAGCCAAAACAATAAAATAAAACGAGACTTTCTGGAGAGATCACAGCGAGTCGTTGTTACTGCTGGATGTTAAAGCTAAAAACCTTTTTAGTATTTTATCTCTCTTTAAACCCACAGTCTGAGTGTTCTGCGTTTGCCTTTCTGTCACTTTAACTTTGTTTTTAGAGGTGTTCAAATAAAGCTTTTGATTAAATTTGTAACAAGCCTAACGCTTCAATGTGTTCTCCTCCATTTAATTCAGGATTTATTGTTGTTAATTTACTTTTATTGACTTTTTTGTTGTTGTTGTTTGTCAACAATTGCACATATGCCTGAAATAAAAGTCATTGTTATTACTGAGAAAAGCCAGAGAATTATATCCTGAGCACATGCTGTGTTACATAAAATCACTCCTTGTGCAGGCCTCCTAATGTTCCAGCTGTGTGCCACGTCTCTCTGATATGTGCATCCTTCCGCCCATGCTCCTCTCATGTCCAGATACACTTTACAAACTGAGACATGCTTGGAAATTGATACCCAGATAAAGTCAGGAGGATGGAGGAGACCCCGTGTGTTTACCTCCGTGACGAGCTGCAGGTCGTTGACGTAGTTCTCCTCGGTGACGATCAGCTCGTGGATGTACCCCTGCCTCTTCCTCTCCATGGGGCTCAGCATGTCCAGCAGATGCAGGTCAGCGCACCCTGAAAACGCAGCATCACACACGCACACACACACACACACACACACACACACACACACACACACACACACACACACACACACACACACACACACACACCAGCAGTCAGTCAAACATCCTCAAATGTGGAAGGAGCAAACATAGAAAACCTGTCGAGCTGCAACAGCACATACATACCTGAGATCAACTCAAAGGCATTTGCAGTAACAGACCTGAGGGAGTCAGTGTGTGTAACCATGGGCTGCTTTTTGAGACCATTTATATCAAATTATGGTAATTTGACAGCACTCATTTCTAATCTTAGAGTTTTGATATAGTTTTCACAACGTTAAACGACAGTGTTGTTGTTGGGTTTTTTTTAAACTATGTAGTCCAAATTTGTGCTTTTGCCACTGTTGGCCACTAGAGGGCAAACAAAGTACACAAGAAGCCAGGAGACAGCCTTATAACTCTGATTACCTGCAGAGTTGGTGGCACGAGAAGCTCAAACTGTTGGTTTTAAGACAGAGGATGAAGGGACAGCAGAGAGGATTTATTTTGAAAATCTCAAACTTTAAGGGTTAAAAGTTAAAAATTGATGGTGGGTGTAGCTCGGGAGGCAGAACAGTTCATCTGCTAATCAGATCGATCCCTAGCTGCTCCAGCCAGCATGCCAAAGTGTCCTTGGGGCAAGATACTGAA
Source organism: Maylandia zebra (assembly GCF_041146795.1). Taxonomy (NCBI): domain Eukaryota; kingdom Metazoa; phylum Chordata; class Actinopteri; order Cichliformes; family Cichlidae; genus Maylandia; species Maylandia zebra. The sequence continues at coordinate 4,443,599 of NC_135179.1, forward strand.
CCCCAAGTTACTCTCCGATGGACCCATCAGAGTGTGAATATGTGTGAATGCTAGACAGAAAGCTTGTATGGATGGGTAAGCGAGGCACTTTTGAGTGCTTGAGTAGAAAAGCGCTCAATGAGTCCGTTACATTTATTGTTTCCAGGCACGCTGTTAACTTTAAATATGTTCAGCTTTAAAGGATCAGGTCTGATAATCTAAGCCAGGGGTGTCCAACTCCAGGGCTCAAGGGCCGGTGGCCTGCAGGTTTTAGATCTCACCCTGGGTCAGCCATGATGAGTTCATTACCAGGCCTCTGGAGAACTTAGTCATTTAAATCAGATGTATGAAGGGCACATCTAAAACCTGCAGGACACCGGCCCTTGAGCCCTGGAGTTGGACACCCCTTAATCTAAGCTCTACTCGTGAATGTGTGTGATGTCATAAAGAGGGGATACACCATTGTGGTCATCTTGGGGACATGGCTGGAGTTTGAGCACAGAAGCCCCGCCAACCTGCTTTTCAAACCATATTTGCGAGGGGCAGCCAATCAGAGGAAATGAGTTAAAATTCAGCTTTTGTTGTTTTGGTTAATGCACGGTGAAAATTGTGGATTTGGAGGTTCTGGAGTGAGCAATAGCAGAAAATGGATGAATTATGGGCTCCACCAAAGCCCAGTGGAAGACAAATTAGCATTAGCATTATTCCAGAGTGTAAATCATGGGGTTGGAAACCTTTAAGATACAGGAACAACAAAGCCAAGGGAATGAAATGAAATATTTGTATTATTAAAAGACAGGTGTTACTCGCTGTGTGTGTGTTTGTGTGTGTGAGAAAGAATGAGTAACAAGGCCAGTCGCTGCAGTCTGTCTCAGAGCGTTTAATCATCAGGAGCAGTCAGATTCACCACCAAAATAAAATCCTGGTTATTTCTCTTTATCAGCTCTGTGCTAGCATTCTGTACATTTCATTCACCAGCATCACCTTCTTCTTCTCCTTTTTTAATACTTTATGAATCTGTTTGATCATTCGCGCTTTATTTTCACTCACTCATTAACACCGACACAGAGTGCAGTCTGGTTACATTTGGCTTGGCTGTTAATTCACTCATTCATTTATTCACTCATTCATCAGATTACTATTTATATTTATACGAAGCATCACCATTACCATTCATCAGATTATGTAAAGAGCATACACAGATTTATCTCTTTGAACACGCCGGACCAGATCAGAGCCAGGCTTCAGCGTCTTTGAGCTGCAGCGCAAACTAACCCGCAGCGCTGCAAAGTGATGAGGACAGAATGACAACGGGCAGACGTGGAGCGCGGCTCTGGTCCGGACGGGTCTCTGATCTCATGTAAAACTCTGACTGAAAGAAGTCTCGACCATCGGTTACCAAACTTCCCCTCGGACCCCGAAAACAAGCAGCTGTTATTAAAAAAACAGAAAAGAAAAAAAAAAAAGCTCCCAAAAGAAACCAGATTTGTTAAAACATCAACGGTCTGGACTCATGAACCAATCAGAGAGCTTTAGCTCCAACACTGACACACTGAGGAGCCAATGGGATCCAAGCAGGGTAATTATAACAATAACAATAATTATAATGACTGTATTGCTCATTGTATAAAAAGTTGCGTAGTTTAACAATCATTTCTTTCATTATTTCTTTCTGAGGGTAAACATTAAAATCCCAATACTGTCATCAACAAACTGAAATAAAAATCTAATATGGCAACCCCTATTCTCTTAATACTAGTCTGTTGCTATGCCAACAAACAGAGGGGAAGGCGGGGCGAGGCCGGAGGTCTCTGCGTTCGTTTCTGTAATGTCCTCTGACGATGCTAACTTGGTAAAATGACACGAGGAGAACGATGCTTTCAGGAGGTAATTATTGAGATAACGACGTTTTAGCGGAACAACCGTGGCTCGTGTGTGATGCCCAGGAAAAAACACGGCGGGCTGTGGGAAATAAAGCCACAGGAAGGCAGCTTCGTCTGCTCCTGTGCATCGGAGCAGACGATTTGCTTTTTAATGCTCGGTGAAAATGTCGCAAGTCTGCGGAGCCCCTGAAGCCACTGAAGAGACAAAATCTTGTCCGCACAAGTTTTCACGTGTGTGATTTCAATGTGATCAAACCAAAACCTGATTATCAGAGTTGTGTGAGTGAAGCTGCACACTCGAGACACGCAAGTGAATTTATAGCAAACAATCCACACGCGATAAATAACTCATAAGGAAAAGATTTCAATGAATTCATCACGCAACATTTGAATAATGCGTTCATACAGTAAGGATAAAATGTGTGCACAAAAATTGCACCACAATTAAATGAGTTGTGTGGAGAAAGTTTAAATTGCGCGCACAAGATTCTCCCATACAGATGACATTTATTGTTGTTGGTATATTTCAATAAAAACAGTTTGCTGAGGTTACTCCTTGTAGGCTTTCAAACAGTTAAGAGCTGAAGTGCAAAGTAACTCATTGTGAAAGATAAATATTGTGTTCACAAAAGATTCAAATATCCCACAAGCACGAGGTAAAGTATTTAAACGCTGTGAGACTCCAGGAGCTCCGTACACTTCACTTTCCCTTCCTTAACTCTGATTTATTTTTGTAATGATGGTGCAGTCGGGAAAACGGGAAGCAAAACTTTAAAATCAGCTGTTTTTCACATAAAGTATGGTTGACATTAAGCTAACAGACTTTGGTGCAATGCAGTGGGACAAATATGCTTCTATAAATTTAAAATAATGCTAATTTGTGACATTAAACGTCAGCTAAACGACTGTTGGAGGAATATTTGTAGTTTTCTGACTGAGAAAATGAGATGATATCTGTAAATATGAGGCCACTCGAAACGATCACACCAGATTTTGGAGGTTTAATCTGGAGTTTCACTCACGAGGTTACGAGATTATTTTAACGCGGAGGCTGAATTTCAAACTGCTCTTTTAACTGGAATGACTGAAAGATACAAGCCTTTTTTTTTTTTAGCTAAAAGCCCCGCCCCTCTGTGTGTCATATCAGTTTTCCTCATTTTCCTCATATATATGACATCCCATCATCATCGTAGCAACAGACAAAACAGTAAACATGTAAACAAAAACAACGGAACAAACATTTAAAGTTAATACATATTCATATGTTAAACTACAACGGATAAAAACGTGTGTGTGTGTGTGTGTGTCTGTCTGTGTGTGTGTGTCTGTGTCTGTCTGTGTGTTAGCTAAGCAGCACGGCTTTTTTTTTTTTTTTTTAAATTCCAGCTGCTCGCTTCCTTTTATGCCTCCTTCCCTACACAAAGTGAAAGGAGGGCAAACTAGCAGAAGGAAGCAGCAGCGAGGATTGAAACTTGGCCTGTAACTGCTGCTGGGACGCATCTCAATACTGCCTCGCTTCCTCTCCTCTCCCGTCTCCTTTAGAGCAGGGGAAGGGAAGGAAGGAGACGAGGAAACAGGAAGCTGGAAGGCGTCTTTGGCGTTGAGGAGAGAAGAGTTAAAGACTCTGACATTGAGACTTGTCCTCCAGCAGATAGTGGGTCTTTCTGTGAAGCTGTGGGAGGGGGAGGGGTTAGTGAGGGAGGTGGAGACAGCGTTTCTGACTGACAGGCTTTGGAACCAATGGGAGCGAGGTTAAAAAATAATTTAGAAAGAGGAATGAGGAGGGAGGATGAGCTGAGCGACTGATTCTAATGAGAGTCTCCCATAAAGCCACAAAACGACCCACTATCCACTTTACCACGCTAGCACGGTGTGTGTGTGTGTGTGTGTGTTTACAGTCACTGTGATCCAGTCAAAAACATGTTCATCAGTCCAGTCTTGGATAAAAGGAGATCAATAGTCTCCTCCTTTCTCCCTTCCCTCCTTATCTAAGCATCTCGGAACGGATAAAACAGGAAGAGAAGAAGAAGAAGAAGAAGAAGAAGAGGAAGAAGAGTTTAAGAGGAGGAGAGGAGTCCTGACTACTGATCTCCCTCCTGCTGAACAGTGCTGTGTGCAGCCAGAGCCTCAGATAAACAGAGTTTGGCCAAGTCCAGTCAGAGATTTCGCCAGCAGAGGGCGCTTTAACGTTACAGTCTGTTTGTCTGTCTGTCTGTCTGTCTCTCTCTCTCTGGCTTCTACTGGTGGAGAGTCGCCATTTCCGGGTCATGTGACCTCTTGCTGCTGTCCCATTGGTTGAGTGGCCTAGTGGGCGTGGCCTAGTGGGTCTCTTTGAGGGCTTTGAGGAGAGGGGGGTTCTGGGTAATGATATGATCCTAGAGAGAGGACGACAACAACAAACATCAACAAAAACAACTAAACAAAACAACAACAAGAACAACAGCAACAACAACCAGTCGGGCCGCTAGGTGGGTGGAGCGTGCAGCAAGGCGGAGAGTGTGGAGGCGTGGTCTAACCCAGCATAGAAACAGAGGAGCTACAGCGGGCAGCGAGGCGAGTCGGCAGGAGATCGTTTGGTTTGTGTAACGTTTTAAAGACCAGCCATAATCCCCACTACTGCAATCATTTAGAAATACTGTCATCACTGTATTTATTATTATTGTTATTATTTATTTTCAAATAGAAGAAAGAACCAGAAAATTCACAGATTTCTATTAAAAACTGGACACAGACTCTTAGTTTGTGTTATATGTGGACCTGTCACACTTACATGTGCAGTAAACAGTAACCAGCAGCTTAACAGATGAACCTTTTCTCTCTATAAAATTCACATTTACAGAGATCAGAGTTTAAAAAATTAAATTATTTTATTTTCGCTCTTCAACACCGACCACAGGAATCGGTGACGGTTTTTACTGTTTTCATTTGAATCCACAATAAATTTAATTTTGGATTTCTAAACATGAAATTCTGAATTTTGAGTACTGAGGTTGTGTTACGGTTCGAAGCTGTAACTGATCCAAATACTCACTCAGGAAAACACAATTTTATAAACTTGTTATTATTAACTTCTAGTTCATATGTAGATGTATGCAGCTCATCCAAAAAGTCCAGTCGTTGTGTTGCCCCATGTGGCTTCACTGTAGGTGGCAGAGCAGCATCTCACCCTCTGTAATATATAAGTTGTGGCTCAAACAAGCACAAAAAACCTGATTTAGCCGACCTTCATTAGTGAAGGCTCTTTAAGTTTTTGACTTAGACCAGTTTGATTTTTTTCTCTAGCTTAAATATCTCACCCTCCCCACACACAGATGTGTTTTTCCCCTAAAAGAAACACCCGGGGTGGGTGGCTGGGAACAAGATTTACATTAAACTCAGATTTTAAAAATCAATCCAACAGTAAGAAATATTCTCCTGCTCTTGTTGTCATTTGATATGTGCAACACACATGTGCACAGGTATATGATACATGTGTTGGTTGTTTGTAGACGATGAAAGTGAAACGACTGTGAAACAGACTGTTATGAATCTCACAATAATAAAAACTTAATGGATCAACAAGGAAAACAGATAAAAATCACTTTAATTGTTGACGTATCGCAGTTCGCTTTGACCATCATCGATCCCTGGCACCATTATGCATACTGGGAAAGAGCGGGGCTAAAATTTGATGAGTATTTAATGGTTTTTATATTGTTTTGTTTTGTTTTTTTACCATTACCAAAGTGACTTTTCGTTACTTTACATCAGCTCTGCTCTACTCAAGTTCAACAGGTTCAGTCTGCTCAGTTGGCTCGATCCAAGGATCAATATTAAGGAGAAATGCTGCCTTGGTTTTTGTTTCGTTTTTTATCTATGTGGCTTGACCTAAACTTCGGTCCACCACTAGTCCACGAGCCTCACTTTGAGAACCCTGCCTGTACACAGACACAGTCTGTTTACCGCCAACATCTCTCTGCTCCGCTCTAGAAACTCTACGTCTATGGTGGATCATGCTGAAGGGACACATGCAGGGAAGAGGGGACACTTGCACACTAATACATGCAAATACACACACACACGCACGCACGCATGCACATACGAACACACACACACACCACCCAGAGGTGGTGTATGACTGGGAGGTTATCAAAGAGGCCCAAAGGAGTGTCAAGGTGAAAGGTGAGAGGTCAAATCAGCCCGGGGAGGTCAATCACAGACTGAGAGAGGGACAGCATCTCCACACCTGGCTCTGGGCTGTGTGTGTGTGTAGAGAGTGTGTGTGTGGGAGAGTTCGTTTTAGTGTGTTACACTACTTTGTATTCACATTGGGAGTCGGTTAGTACGTCTGTATATGTTCCACGCAGGAAGTGTGTGTGTGTGTTGTGGTACTCACACTGCGTGCTTGGGTCAGTATCTGTGGTGAGTTTGACGTAGTTGCTAGGAAACAGACCCTCCCTCCCATTGAGCTCTCCTTTCCACCAATCACAGTCGTCTTTGTTGAGCACTGTGATCACCTGACCCTTCTGGAAGGCCAGCTCGTCGTCGTTCTGCGCCACGTAGTCGTACATGCCGATCACCTGACACAGAGCTTCAGGACCAGAGACGGGGAACAGGGAGAGATTATTAGTGTCCGAGTCTCTCTGGATTCTTCACGTTCTGACAATCAATAATTATTAACGGCATCAAATCTGCTGAACTGTGTCTCTTTAAGTCCATTTGGTTGCACACAAAAGCTGCAAGATTGGCTGCATCCAAAATACAAACTACCCGACAATACCAATTATTTTACTCTACATGGGGTCAAAAACAAAAATTCTGGTATATTAGACTTCAAACTAGGCACAAATACCATGAACGCTGCAGGAAACTGAGGTCTGGGGTCCCATAGACTTGTATACAAGTTGAATCCCTTTTACAGCCACAGGAGCTGCCCCCTGCTGGCCAGTAGAGAGAATGCAAAGCCTTTTTAAAAAAGGTGCACCTCTTCTTCTTCAGCACGTTTCACAATGGACTGAAGGGCCTCTGTAGGTGTTGTGGTAAAGTGTGTGGATTTTTCTGTGTTCTTTGTGTGTGGATGTACCTGTGCTGGCAGGGGCCAGTTTAGGAGGTGTGGGCTCTGTGGGCGTCGTCTTGCTGGTGCTGGGACTCAGCAACTTCACATAATTGGCTGGAAACCAACCAATCTGGCGCTTTTTCCCTCGAGCCTGGACCAATAAAATCAAAGGATGCCATCAGTCACAAACCAATATGTAAAACACATTATGTACATAATGACAAAATACAGCAGGTAATTCCTTTAGCTTTGTTCTGTAAATAAAATGATACAGATTTAAAAAAAATCCTCAGTTATCTGGTGAATATTTGTGTCTCATTTAATCCATGTCAGCGTTTCCCATCATACCTATCCTTCTCTACCTCATTACACTGTTTCAGGCAGAGATTAAGTGACGGTTGTGTCTTGTGTACCTGGAGCTCGCCCTCCCACCAGCCCCCTGGGTTCTTCTTCCTGATGAGGATGAGCTGTCCTGGGGCTAAAGTCAGCTGCTCTGCTCCTGTAGCATTGTAGGGGGCGATCACCTGAGCGATCTCTGAACAGGAACAGGAAGAAGATGATGAGGGTTTTTATTTTTTTTCTTCTTTTAGTCTCTGACACCTGGTCTATGTGAGTTTTATTTTGAAGGTTTAAATCAGACAAGTTCTCTTTCACATGGCTTTAACTTCAACTGGCACAACAAGGACAACGAAGAGTGAATTAAGATATTTACTGGTCAGTTTGACACTTTTATTAAGGAAACTCAGTTTGGTATTCTGAGGAAAACAGGAAAAGTGCATTTTGGTAACATTACAGGCCTACCTGGTTTCTTCCCAAGGCTTCCCGTCTTCCCTGCTGTTCCCAGTGACTGTGGGCAAAGATTCAGAGTCACAGTGATTAGAAATATTTACCTGAAGATCTTCTATTCTTCCCCGAATTTGTTCAAAATGAGCTCTCACCTCTGATGTGGAGTCCCGTGGTTTGACGTAGTTGGATGGAAAGACTCCAGTCTTTCCTCCGACCATCCCCGTCCACCAATCGCCTTCTTTCCTCGTCACCACGACGATGTCCCCTTGCTGGAAACTCAGGTCCCCCTGTTCATTGCTCTCGTAGGTGTACATGGCCACGTATTCTGTATGAAAGCATGAAGACAGAGTGAGTGACGAGAAGCTCGCTGACGTTTCAGCAAACTCGCCCACATTTGCGTTCGTTACCTTCACCCGACTCTGAAGGCTTTGTTGGGGAGGGGGAGGGGCGTTTTCCATTGGGCGGGCTTTCCGATGCTCCTGTTTCACTGGGAGAGACAAAGAGATAAGAAAAAAAATCATTAAATACATGAAATAATTCTTCTTTTTTTATGTGAGCAAAGTCAGCAGGTCCCCTTGTACTTTGGGTGTCTTGCCCACTTTAAGCGCCCAGTGTCACAACATAACAGCTTGTTTAAACTGTGCTTTGTGTCAGGAAAAGCCTGGAAGCTTTTTGACGTACTTAGTGTTTTTGCTGCGTGCTGCTGTTGCTGGAACACCAGGGGGAGCCGTCATGGTGGCGGAGATGAGCTTCACGTAACTTTTGGGGAACCAGCCTCTTTGTCCGGTCTGCAGTTCACCCAACCACCACATGTCCTGCTGCTCCAACACTGTTATTATCTGCATCAAATAAAAAGTTCAGTTATTACAATTAAAACGCAACAAAAAGAGAAAGAAATTAGTAATCAGGAGATCTCTACCTCGTTTTTGTTGAAGTTTAGGTGGTTCTCCTTCTTGGCTCTCCAGGGATACAAGGCCTGAGCCTGAAGACCCTCGACCTTCTCTCCCTGAGAGACACAGACAATCACAGCCGTTACTCTCAGCAGAAAGAGATGCAAAACCAGAGAAATATTGTTTCTGTCGTTACCTGTCCCAGTACGGGAGAAGGAGAGGAACCCGTCGTCATGGTGGCGGGAGTGAAGGCAGAGCGTTGTCGCAGCTGTGCCGAGGGAACGCTCAGAGATGGATTCTGACTGGCCGAAGAGGTGGGCCACGCGTCCCAGCCCTCGCTGTCTGATTGGCTGGTTGTGTTTGAGGGCCAGCTGG